>NC_080165.1:75732839-76032839 GCF_950295315.1 Erinaceus europaeus | reverse complement strand
GTATGGACCGACCAGTCAACGCCCATGTTCAGTGGGGAAGCAATTACAGAAGCCAGACCTTCTACCTTCTGCAACCCTCAATGACCCTGGGTCCATGCTCCCAGAGGGCTAGAGAATGGGAAAGCTATCATGGGAGGGGGTGGGTTAAGGAGATTGGGTGGCGGGAATTGTGTGGAGTTGTACCCCTCCTACCTTATGGTTTTGTTCGTTAATCCTTTCTTAAATAAAAAAATAAAAAAAACCAAAAAAACCTTACAATATAAGTCTATAAACCACAATTTCTATTATCTGAGACATCATTTTTGCCTTTCAACAATTAGGATGCCAGGACAGAGTTACACCCTGACTCAAAGCCTGTGTTAAGCTTTAACCCAAAGCCCATGGTCTGCACCTGGTACCTTTTACATCTGATATAAATAATGTGATATATCTGAAATCAATGATAGACTGCATCTGATTTCACCCAACAGTAAAAAGGCTTTTTTAGAAAAACGGGGAGTTAGCAAGCTAGAGCTACCCACCACCACTTGTCTCTCTGTCTCTTGTCTGCTCCACCACTGAAGGTTTCCCTGACCTCACCCCTCCTAAATCCTCTCCCCTCCGCCCTCCCAGCCTGCCCTTTGACTCTGACACAAGGCATGCCAACACACATACACACACACACACACACACACACACACACACACACACACACATGCATACACACACACACAGTCTGGCCTGAGAAATACTTCAGCCAGTAGAATGTATTAATTGCCTGAATGAGACCCCAGAGCACTCTTTCTAAATTAATTAATTAATCAACTAGTTAGTTAATTAATTAGTTAACAGTCAGTCTAAAGTGACAAAGGAAGCATCAGAACCAGATGCAGATATGACATCAATTTTGAAATTATTAGGTGAGTTATTTATAAGCACATTGATATGTTGAGAGCTATGCAAAGAAAGTAGATAACAAAAAAGGATAGGTCATGCAAGCAGCATTGGAAATTCTAAAAGAAGCACTAAATAGATAGAAATGCTGAAGCTGAAATACAGAACTTTTTGATTCATTATGATTACTATAGTTTGAACCTGGTACAGGAAAGAACATAAGAGCTTGAAAAAACACATTTAATAGAAATTTCCACAACTGAAATGTAATGGTAGAAAGAGAAATAGAAGGAGGGGCTGAGGGGAGTAACAGAAGTTTTAAGGAATAGACTTTGATAACTGAAGTACCAGGAGATCCAGGGAACACCACCATAAGCCAGAATTGAGTAGTGCTTTGGTAAAAATAGAACAGAGCAAAACCAAAGTGAACATCCAAGAACTGTAGGTTAATTTCAAAAGGTGTAACATATACTTACTTGAAATGTCAGAAGGAAAAGAACCAGAGAAACATTTAAGATACTAATACTAATCTTCCAAAAGTAATGATAAATACAAAAGCAATGAATCCAGAAAACACCATAATAAAATGAATATATATATTTCAAATTACAGAAATCTAAAGACAAAGAGGAGCTCTTGAGAGAACTCAGAAGTTGGTCTTTAAGGAGAAATGCTCTGTTTATAGAGAAACAGGTAATATATATATTGCATTTCTTGCAAGAAAATATGCAGGCAAGAGTAGAATGAAATAATGTATACTGTAGAAAGAAAAAGAACACTAATACATCTATATTCTATACTAGTATTCTATACTGATGAATTTATCCCTCAAAAGTGAAAGAAAAACAGTCATAGACAAACAGAAACTGGCTGTAAAAATTGCTAAAGGAAGTTAACTTCTTCCTGAAGAAAGAGAATTATATAGCTCTAATATAATTTCTGACCTGTGTAATTTCATTTCCTTTAAAAATATTTATTTTTTTAATCAGAGGAAGGGAGGGAGAGAGAGGGAAAGAGAGGGAGAGGGAGACAGAGAGAGACACAGAGAGAACACCAACCCTGGCAGCAGTCTAGCATATGCAGTGGTGGGTTTAAAATCCAGAACTTTGGGCTTGCAAATTCATTCTTGTTCTACCCCCTGGGGACACCTCCAGGGTCCTTGCACATTTTAACATGTGGCTCAAACAGATGTGTCACCACCCAGCCCCCTGGATTTTTACTTTCAAGGATATTCAGGTTTAGAACAAGAAGATATTAGGTTAGTAAAGAAAGGGAAATGTTTTTAAAAGGGTCATGCCAGGGAATTGGGCTGTAGCACAGCTGGTTAAGTGCATGTGGCGCAAAGCTCAAAGACTGGTGTAAGGATCCTGGTTTGAGCCCTGGGCTCCCTACCTGCAGGGGAGTCACTTCACAAGTGGTGAAGCAGGTCTGCAGGTGTCTATCTTTCTCTCCCCCTCTCTGCCTTCCCCCCTCACTCCATTTCTCTCTGTCCTATCCAACAACGATGACAACATCAATAACAACAACAATAATAACCAAAACAACAATAAAACAATGTCAACAAAAGAGAATAAATAAATACTTAAAAAATAAATAAATGAAATATGTTTAAAAAAATGGTCATGCCTTCTGTGATGGACCACAAAGAAATATAGGAGCTGAATAAATTGGATGGGATCTACTTGCTGCTCTAGCATTGTTTTCTCTGGCACTGGATTTAACAGAGTGACCAGTAGGGACGCTATTCAGTACTACTAACTTCTTCAGCAAGCATTGATTGATTCTTTAAAAACCATAAGCAGGTGCCTCTGGATATAAACAAATGAAGGAAAAATAATGTGGAAAATAGATGTTGTTAGACGAGGTAAGGGGCATGATAAAATCAGAAGATATAATCGTATTTGCAGATCACATTTGCCAAGAATGTTGTGAGTAAAATACAGCATCTATGTGAAGGATTTTCACTGATCCTGAGTTTCTTATAACTACAGTAAGAAGGATAATCTTTTAAATCTCTGGTTTGCCACAATCTTACATAGTTTCTTTCAGACAAGATCTGATTACCATGTAGCCAATTCTCTATACTTCCATTGCCTACAAAACAACATCGAGGGGCTATACATGATCTGCATTTTATTTGGCACTTTAAGCACAGATTAACCTTTACAAACTATACAGATGGTATTATATAAATAAAATCAGCAAATAAAAATGAACTTTGTTAGTTTCATTTCTTTTATAAATTACCTCTGGTCAATAAATACCAATCTTAATAGTGGAGAAAGTGCTGTCATTCTCTTCATCACACAAATATATTAGACAAATATCAAAGTAAATGCAATTTAAAGAAAAATCTGAGACACAGTAAGAAGTCTAATGAAGTGTCACAGGCATTAGTGAATGACAATGTAGAGAAGCAGAGACAGATGTAGAACTATAGTAATGAGATAGGAAAGAAAAATAACCGAGTTAAAACACAGCTAAAGAGGGGGCCGGGAGGTAGTGCACATGGTGTGAAGCACAAGGACCGACCAGCTAAAGGATCCACCTGCAGGGTGGGGTGGGGGGGGGGGTGACAGGTCTGCAGGTGTCTATCTTCCCTTCCTCTCTCGATTTTTCTCTGTCCTATCCAATAGCAACAACAGCAACAAAATGGGAAAAAAAATGGCCCCCAGGAGCAGTGGGTTTGTAGTGCAGTCACAAATATACAGCAGCAGCTCATGACTTGAAACAGTAATACCACAGGCCCTCCCTTCCATATATTCTATCTTACCATTTCAACACCAAAAATTTCCCAGTTTCATCTATTCATTTTCATATTGTATGCACATGTGACCAACCCCAGATTGCTAGAGTAAGACACTATACACAAAAGCTTCTCTGAAATTAAACTGTTTTACTTGTTATGGAAGCCTGGAACCTAAAACAGTATGTGGCCAACAGCAAGAGGTAAATATGTATGATAAATGAATCAATAGTCTGCCCCTCCTCAAGTTTACTTTTTGTTCTCCTTGAACTTTTATATTCACGTAGTAAAGTATCCCAAAGTCAATCATTTGCAAAAGTGTATTAAATGGAGATATATGGAGGTAATGTCTATATAAGACAATGTTAATTTGAATCCTTTCTTTTTTCTTTTCATTTTGTTTCTAACCAGAGCACTGTTAAATTCTGTCTTATTACCATAAGACTACCATGTCAGGATTAAACCTGAGACCTCAATGCCTCAGTCATGAAAGTTTTTGCATAACTATAATGCTATCTACCTGGACCACCACAAATCCTTTCATGTAGAGACTTACAAACTGGCTGGGGAAGGGAAGGCAGTCATCTAACAAGATAAACTACACAAATGAGGATGTGCTGTTTGTTGAAGTAAATGACATGCTTGTGACATATTGATCAACAAAAACTCATCCAAGAAGGAAAACTTTACAAAATAATAGCTTTGGGAATAGTTGTTCAGTTGTTAAGCACATGGTTTGTGTATTATATAACTCAAGTATATTCTCTCAGTTGTCTTCATTACACAGATGAAAAAGCTAAGGGTCAGGTAGGCAAAGTGCATTTCCTCAAGTCACAAAGTGAACAAATGAAAACCTGGCTCTGGAAATCATACTCTTCACTACCTATCATGTGATATATAAAGGTATATAGTCATGTAATTACTTCTCATAATTATGATAGCTTCTAATGTAAGTTCAGTATTTCCTATCATACTGGGCATTGAATTAAACACACTATTTAATTGATACAATGATTTAAGTGAGGTAAATTAAATCATGATCACTACTTTACTTTTTAAGGAGGGAGGGCGGGAGGGAGAGGGAGAGAGAGAGAGAGAGAGAGAGAGAATGAAAACGAACCAGAGCACTAGTCTGATACAAGCAATGCCAGAGATTGAATGAACAACTTCATCTTTAAGAGCCCTCTACTTTATCCACTGCTCTAGCTCCTGGGCTGAATGATTCCCATGTTATAGAGGAAATAACTGAGACATAGAAGCTTCAATAATCTACCTGTTTTAAGAGGTAGCAATGCAGCCATGTGCAGGGTGAGCCAATTTAGCCTGTGATCTTGCCCACTAAACTACTACTCGGCAAAGAACCATCCTTCATGACAGGTAGCTTTAGAGATTAAGTCATACAGTGTCAAGAACAAAGTACTCTACACACATTTAAGTGAAACTGTGTTTTCTACCCCTTTTAGAGTAAGAGTGATTCTGAAACTTCTGAATCAAGATCACCTCCTGCAATTGAATGAAAGTGTTGTATTTTTTTTTCTTTTTGCAGTTAAACAGAATTCTATTTGATAGAGAATTCATTATTATAAAGAAATTATCACTACAGGGGTTTAAAATCTGGGCCATGGCATTGACCATAAGTCTTACCACAAAGCAATATGGATGGTACTTGAAGCAGACATATGTCGAAGAAACAAATGACATATAATACTGCAGTCATACCAAAACATTACATTAAGGAGACAAAATGGCAGTTTATAGTCAGCATAACAAAGTTCTGCTTTAAAATGACTATTCTCTCTTAAAATTTTTTTGGTTTTGTTATTGTTTGTTTGTTTTTTCAGTGTAAAAAAAAGGTTTCTATACAGCTATCAAGAACAATGAACCCACCTTCTCTGACCCATCTTGGACAGAGCTAGAAGGAATTATGTTAAGTGAGCTAAGTCAGAAAGATAAAGATGAGTATGGGATGATCCCACTCATCAACAGAAGTTGAGTAAGAAGATCTGAAAGGGAAACTAAAAGCAGGACCTGACCAAATTGTAAGTAGGGCATCAAAGTAAAAACCCTGTGGTGAGGGGTAGACATGCAGCTTCCTGGGACAGTGGGGGGTGGGAGTGGGTGGGAGGGATGGGTCACAGTCTTGTGGTGGTGGGAATGGTGTTTATGTACACTCCTAGTAAAGTGTAGTCATATAAATCACTAGTTAATTAATATGAGTGGGGGAAAATTAATTGTATGTCTCAAAGTTTTTAAAACACAGACTGAGTCTTTTTAATATATAGGTTGTGTATTTGATATGTGGACTCTCTCAAAAGCCTAGACCAAGTAGATCAGAAGCAACCAGTGGCACAGCTATATACAAGATACTGGGTACTGTACAGCAAACCCTAACAAAAGGACTTTCCAAAGTTAACCCAATTACCAATTAATGTGATGATAACCCCCACTATCGATTGTCTTTTTGAACCCTAAGACAGCAGGAACCTCATATCTCCACTACAGAGCCTATATTTCCCCCAGTCCTGGAACCTTAGGATAGGGCCCACTTTCCTGCATGCCTCTCCCAATCCACATCAAACAATATTGCATCTGCCAATCGCAACCTAATCAACACAACGATTGCCACCTCAACATGCTTCAGCTCAGACTGTGTCCAGAGACTTCAGGTGTGGAATGACAACCCTTCAGCTTCATTACTCGGGTGAGCCCTTTCATTTCATAGTATTCTCTAACTCCGTCCCAGGTGGTTCACTTCCTAACTAAGTCCCAAAACCTAGATATAGACCAGGTTCTGTGAGAGAGAGCATTTGTTCACACTTATCCATAAACTAGTGCAAAATATATACCTGAAAGCAGAAGAACACTAGAGTTTGCAGTGAGTACCCCCCCCAACACTTCCTCTCCACTATTCCAAGCTTTGGGTCCATGATTGCTCAGCAATTTGTTTGGCTTTGTATGTTGACTCTCTTTTCAGCCCCCAGGTTTCCACATGTCATCAGGATGCCAGCCAGGCTTCCCTGGACTGAAGACCCCACCAATGTGTCCTAGAGCTCCGCTTCCCCAGAGACCCACCCTACTAGGGAAAGAGAGAGGCAGACTGGGAGTATGGACCAACCAGTCAACGTCCATGTTCAGCAGGAAAGCAATTACAGAAGTCAGACCTCCCACCTTCTGCAACCCACAATGACCCTGGGTCCATGCTACCAGAGGGATAGAGAATGGGAAAGCTATCAGGGGAGGGGATGGGATATGGAGATCGGGTGGTGGGAATTGTGTGGAGTTGTACCACTCCTACCCCTGAATAAAAAATAAATTTAAAAAGTTTCACAGGCTTTTTCAGCCAGATAGGGACAAAAATAGAAATTAGGAGTGTTGCTACAGTATAAAACCTTTACACCTCACTGTCGAGACAGGGGTAAACCAGACCTGGCTCTTGTGTAGTGAGTTTTTTAAAACTATTCATATAGTTCACTTTTCCTAAGCTTCCATGTACTTCTGCTGCCTCATTTATCAATGGAAGTGAATACTTATTCCTATAAGTGCATGAGAAAAGTGCTTCATATATTTCCTAGCAAATAGTAAATTCCCAGTAGATGCTACCATGGTAAATATGTACAACTAATATTATAGTAATCCAGCATACTAATTGGTAATAATTACCAAATTTTCACGCACACCACAAAAGCATGTTTTATACATCGATGAAAGGAAGACTAGGAAGAAAGTTATTCTGAGGGACTGAAGGAATACACATAGATCTTTTTAAAATTTAATCAAAATGATCAAGGATTTTCGTAAATTTTAGGGTAAAAAACAAAACAAGAACTAAAAAACAAAACAAATAAAACAAACAGAAACCTCCCTACTGCACCTTTTCTTTTCCTTTATGCTACATACTTTACAATTTGTATTCTCTTTCTTAATACTTTATGAAACCTTGTTTCTTTGTGAAATTGCATTTTTATTATCATCATTTAATTGATGACATTGTGATTTACAGCTCTAATGTTAATACATGGGTACAATTTCTCATCTCCCTCTGACAGATGTATGCAAAACCTTTACATCCTCAATTTTGGTCCTTTTCCACTGTTGTGCAACAGGACCCTAGTATACTCTCTGCCTCTTGGGTGTGTGTTTTTGAAGTCTAATCTTAAAGATTTCCCGCCTATTTGGTAGATTTTAATATCTTGGGGCCTCATTTTCTCAAAACAATTGTCAAAAAAAAAGGATTATATATTTTATCACAATAGTATCAACTGTCAGTTTCTCCTGTTAATTACATGATTTTATATGAACTGGTCTGAACTAGTAAAAGTTCACAATATTTATTAAATATAATGAATATATATGTAATATATAATAAATAATATATTTCACTTACCTCACTTTCATATTTATATGTTAACAAAGAAGCTTTGCTTTCTTAAGATAATAAAGTTGCTTACCCTCTAATGTCACAGGATAATGATTCAACATATAGGTTCCATGAGTCTTGTCAAACCCATTGGGAGAGCTAGATTTTGTTCCTATACTGAAAAAATGGAATGTGAAACATAACTCTCAACACTTAAAAGCCCTGAAAATTAAAGAGCAATTAGGTGCACAAAAAAAAGGTTTTCTAGGTCTTCTTTCAGTTGATGCTCATGATAATAGACAAATGAAATTATTGAAATTATTAATTTTATGTGTGATCTTAACTGGATCTCAGTGCTAATATATTTGTTCAAACATTAGGCTAGACATTTCTTTGAGGATGTTAAGATTTTAATTTGATAGATGGGCTTTGAGCAAACCCCATAGTATTGCCAGACTTTAAAGAGTTAATTAAAGGGTATTATCAAATAATCACCTCCCTTGAGCAAAGAATTTTAGCAAAATATAGAATTTGAACTGCACTATTTGTTCTTATTTGAAACTTCAGTTTGTCAAATTATCCTGCAGAAAGTCAATTTACCAATGTACATTGTCAAGTGAGTCTCTTCCTTTAAATAAGTATGCATCCTATTGACTCTGATCCCCTGAAGGGGTGGGCAGTATCCAGTCCACAGAATGTAAAATCTTGGTCTGACTCTGCCAAGACAGTGGGAGCTTTTTTTTTCATAGCAACATTAAGTACATATTTTTTAAGTTCATAATATTGTATAGCCTGAGAATGATGTTGCAAATATCAAAAACATGGTTAGGAGAAAAAAGGTTCCCCGCCTCTGCTCTAAAAAGTTCTGACAAATACAGTAAAAAAAAAAAAAAGTATGCTATAATGCAATAAAATATGTATATTATGATATAAATTTGTGAAATTAGTACAATAGACTTTGGATATTGGATTAATTCTACTGCTTAAATATAGTCAGTATAGAATCAGCAGTTGGCTCATCAGTAGAGCACCTGTATTACTATGTACAAGGGCCTATTATTAAGCCCTGGACCATCACATAGGAGCATGCAGGTGGTGGCTTCCCAAGTGAAGAAACAGTACTGTGGTATCTCCCCTTCTTGCTCTCTCTGTCTCTCACTGTCACTCACAGTTTGTCTGAAAAAGATAATAAAATGACTCACAAGAGCAGATAGTTTGTGCAGGCACTGACCTATAGCAATAACCCTGGTAAAAACAAACAAAAAAATAGTACAATGTTACAGTGGCCAGTTGGTGGCTCATCTGATAGAGAAAACACATTATCATGTTCAGGAACTTGAGGTCAAGCCCTGAGTCCCTACCTGCAGGAGGTAAGTTTCATGAGTGGTGGAGCAGTATTAAAGGTATCTCGTTTTCTTTCCCTCTCTCCTTATTCCATTGTGGAGGAACTGAGTCCCAGCAATAATTCTTGTGGTAAAAAAATATATATATATATAGATATATATACATATATAAATATGTATGTATATTATAGTTAATGCATGTTTAAAGGTAAATTTATTCACCTTAATAAAAGTGTTCATATATGTGTTTATATTCACAGCTTAATATATTCCTGTTAATTTTCTTAGTTAATATGTGCATGCTGAATTTTCTAGTGGCCCTGATTAGTTTATTATTTTTATAGCCAAGAGTATAGGACGTCCAGAGTGTTAACCTGTTGCTCATTTCCTTTCAGTTTATGGTTAACTATTGTTCATTTCTTTCTACCTATACTTTTCTCTTCTTCTTGTTACTACCATAATAGATCTACATTTTAAGAAAATAAGTTTATTGGAATCTCTTGTATAACATTCCAACTCCTTAATTTTTTTGCCTTATTTCAAACTTAGTGGCAGAATTATTATGAAACTATCAATGCATGACTTACAGGATTTCTTATTCTTATAGGTCCCTTTCAAAGAACTTGGAAGAATCCTATCTATGGTTTTGTAAAATCAGAAAAACTAAAATATTTTAGTATTCTTTTTCTTAAAAATATTCCCTAGAATTAGATTATGCATCAAGAACCCAAAACAAGGATGTTCTCTTGTCCCAAAGGCATGGTTGCTTAACATATCCATAGATAGATCGAAACTGGGTGGGTTACATAAGTTATACCTTAATATAATGAGAAACTTTTCACTCTTCAGATTTTAAAAGAATGAGTCAGTATCATAAGATTAGTTTATCATAAGTAATGTAAAATCCTAATATAAGCTTCAAATAATCAATTGCTTGGATGTTGTATAGAGAAGGAATATTTTGTCAGCTGCAATGAAAAGACTCTAGATTGGTAGAAAAATACAGTAGCATAAACTACCATAGACCTAATGCAAATTTATATTACAGAAGAATTATTTCCTAGTAAAGAAAGATTAAATAGTCCTGCTCTCCTCTATACTGAAGACACTAAAGGTGCAATTTTACTCCAGTTCCTTCAATATGAATAGCTGGATAATAAACTAGAATACTACCAGGCTAGCTTTGCAAGCAGGAGAGAGATGATCCAGGAACCAAGCTCGTGGAAGTGGCAATACAAATCTTTATTCATGCGGGAGCCCCAGAGTCTGGTGTGAGTGCATCAGGTTAAGCCACGTACAGCCAAAACCTGCAATGGCCAGCATCTGCCTACCCCTGCACGCTCTGCCCTCCTCTAGGTAGGGATGCAAAAGAGAGAGAAATCAGAAACAGAAGTGACTTTCATAGGATAAAACCAGAAGTGGCAAGTCGGAAACGGAAATGGCTAGGGAAAGGGGGTGGAGAAAGGAAAAAGGCACGCTGGCAACTTCCCTAGCAAATGTTGCAATGGTTTTAACTGGTGGGATTAATGTTACCCTGCAGGCAGGACGGATCTCGAGATAGAAAGAAGATAGATCAATGGGTGGGGATCTTTCAGGCAAAACAATGATTATGTATATAGGCCATACTATCAGCAATGCAGGAAGGAGCAGGGGGGCTGACTTAATGCCCAACAGAATACTATCACAGAAAACCAAGGAAAATACTGAAGCAAGATCTGTTTAACTTAAACAGTAGTTGTGTTAGTGAAGACAAACATAAGTAGTGAGTTTAAATCATTAACTATGAGTTGTACAGAACATGAATTGTGGATGATGAACTCAGACTGACAAGGATTCAGTTTTCACAGACTCCTATGATAAAAATGAATATACATAAGTCCCCAGTCAGATCTATGTGGTTAACAGTTGAATATATATATTGTTTGTTTTTGCCACATTTTGGAGCTACTCTCTGCCCTAACACAGCTTTCAAGTTCTGTTCTCAATTTTTATTTTTCCCACTATTGTTGCTCTTGTTCTTTATCATTGTTATTATAATTATTGTTATTGCTGTCATTGTTGTTGGATAGAATAGAGAATAATCGAGGAGGGGAAGACTGAGAGGGAGAGAGAAAGATAGACACCTGCAGACCTGCTTCACCACTTGTGAAGCTACCCCCCTGCAGGTAGGCAGCTGGGGGCTGGATCGGATCCTTATGCCAGTCCATGCGCTTTGCACTATGTGCGCTTAATCCACTGTGCTACCGCCAGGCCCCCCATTCTCAATTTTTACATCTTCCTCCCAGACAATGCTTCTAGTCTACCTTCATGTTAGCTATCAAGCTCAAAGATTACTAAAGTCATGGTCCCCTAGGAACATACCTAAAAATAGACATCCTAGCTTTTTTACCCGAGGGTCTCTATTCTCATCTGCTCTTTTGGTCCTTGTTCATTAAATATTTTTGTCCTGGTTAATATCTTACTGCCATTCAGTCACCAAGTTATAGATGCTCCTACGAGTCTATCCTGACCTCCCTTGCCAGAAGACCTTGCCAACATGGCCTGGAACCTCACCTCTCCAGAGCCCTACCCTATATAAAAAAAATAGAGACAGGCTAGGGGGTATGGATCAACCTGCCAGTACCTATGTCCAAGAGAAGCAATTACAAAAGCCAGATCTCCTTCCTCCTGCACCCCAAAGAGAATTTTGGTCCATACCCCCCAGAGAAGGGATAAAATAGGGAAAAGTGATCAGAGGGCTCTGGACTCCAATTCCACCAGGACCCAACATGTTTGTAACCAGGAATCTTTTGTTGTTGTTGTTAATTTATTTATAAAATAAAAAAGTATCGACAAGATCATAGGATAAGAGGGGTAAAATTCCACACAATTTCTACCACCAGAGTTCTGTATCCCACTCCCTCCCTTGAAAGTTTTCCTACTCTTTATCTCTCTGGGAGGATGGACCCAGGGTCATTATGGGGTGCAGAAGATGGGAGGTCTGAGAGCTTCTGTAGTTGCTCATCCACTAAACATGGGCATTGGCAGGTCAATCCACACTCCCAGTTTGTCCCTATCTTTCCCTAGTAGAGTAGAGCTCTGGAGAGGTGGGGGTTCAGGGTACGCTGGCAAGGTCCTCTGTCTGGGAGGAGTCAGGTTGGCATCATGGTAGCATCTGCAACTTGGTGTCTGAAAAAGCATTAAGATATAAATCAGAATAAAGTGTTTAATAGTCAGAAACATAAAGGCAGGAATATAGCACATGAGTTTTGGGATCTCCATTTTGGACAAAGCTAGTAGGTCTTATCACTAGGGGGTTTGGTGACTACACTACAAATCCACTGCTCCTGGTGGCCATTTTCCTTATTGTATTGGACAGGGCAGAGAGAAGTTGAGAGATGAGGGGGAAATATAGAGCGGGAGAGAAAGATACCTGCATATCTGCTTCACCACTTGTGAAGCGACACCCCTGAGGTGGGGAGCCAGGGGCTCCAGTCATGATCATTATCAGGGTACCCACACTTGTTTTATATATATGAAACACTAACAAAAACCATAGGATAAGAGAGGTACAACTCCATACAATTCCTACCAGCAGAACTCTGCATCCCATCTCCTCACCTGATAGTTTTCTTATTCTTTATCCCTCTGGGAGTATGGACCCAGTTTCATTATGGGGTGCAGAAGGTGGAAGGCCTGGCTTCTGTAACTGCTTCCCAGCTGAACATGGGCATTGACAGTTCGATCCATACTCCCAGGCTGCCTCTCTGTCTCTCTCTTTCCCTTGATGGGGGAGCTCTGGAGAAGCAGGGCTCCAGGACATACTGGTGGGGTCGTCTGCCCAGGAAGTCCAGTTGGCATCATGGTAGCATCTGGAGCCTGGTGGCTGAAAAAGAGTTAACATATAAAGTCATACAAATTGTTGACTAGGTCAATAGCTCTTATGAATACACTCGGGGGCTAGGCGGCAGCGCAGGAAATTAAGCACAAGTGTACATCTGCCCTATCTCCAAAGGGAGGTTGGATAACATACTCTATCTTCTACCTGAGGAAGATAGATCCTGAAATTGGGACAACTTGGAAAGTTCTTACTCATGACTACAGAATGTGAGCTTAGGTCTACAGGGATGTAGAGGTCACATAGGCTCCTCAGTTGAATATGGGCCAAGATCAGATCAAATTGATGGTGTTTATAGTCAACTATATTTATATACCTTTCCCATATTTGGGAGCTACTCTCTTCCCTGATCCAGCTTTTTGGTCCTTTTTCCAGCCATGACATTATCTCCCCAGACCATAACTTGGATCCACCAGCATAATGGATGCTAGATATAAAAGAAAAAAAAATAGTATAGTCATAGGCCCTTTGGAATATAACTAAAATAGGCCTACTAACTATCTACAAAAAGGAGAACCCACACAACTCTTCATCTGAACTATTCCAGCCTTTAGGTTCATGATTAGTCAACAATTTGTTTGGCTTTATATGTTAACTCTTTTTCTAGCCACCAGGTTCTAAATGCTAACATGATGCCAACCGGACTTGCCTGGCAGGAATCCTTGTTTTTATTCCATTACTGAAATGGAAGCAAATCTGGAAAACAGCAGAGGAAGTCAGGCACTATTGCCATTATCTAAGATAGAAGAGAAAATGAAAGCACTCAGAAGTAGTAATAGCTGTAGGTATGTCTTAGAAAGGAAGTAAAGGCAGGACTGTAGGAAAAATGGACAATTTTTGGATGATTCCTGGCCTTCTCTATCCAATAAATAAAGATAATAAAAAATTAAAGTTACTGTATGTATGGACTGTATCCCTATATATTCAAGCATCCCCACAAATCTTTCAACGCCAGGTGCAGCCACTCGACTACTCCTTGTGTGTCTTTGAAATCGAGTGTGGTGAAACTAAACCATTCAGAGAGTGTTTCTCTCAGATGTGCTAGGTATCAGAAGCATCTTTGCACTTGTAAGTGTCTATGATTTCTGAGAACCTTTATCTAAGCCTCACAATGGCTCCTAAATGTGCTGCTTCTTCTAAGCTTCTGACAATGTAACTAAGCGCTAGAGGAAGATGCTTACCATCCAAGAAAAGGTGAAACTCTTGGATATGATCAAAGATGGCAAGAAAATAATGGAGGTTGCCTGCCATTATCACTAGAATGAGTCTAACATTCACTCCATCCATGAAGATGAAAAGTACATTCGTGGGGGAGGAGGAAGATGGCGGACTGAGAAGCTGCTAACAGCGAGTGCTCTGATCGCATCGTTGGCAACGGTAGGATTTTCTGCCTTTAGCAGGCCAGTCAATAAGGGGTGACACCAAAGAGGTGATTATAATTTAATTTGGGTTAAGAATTAAAGTAAAGGTGACAAGGACTAGCAGGGCTCCAGACTTCCCAGGCGGCGCCGGGCAAGGCGAGTGCACCCAGCATTGTGCTCCGCCCGGGAAGGCGGCTCCTCCGCCTGTTGCAGAGCGCAGCGGCCAGAGGACCCGGAGAGAGCACTTTAGCTCGGGGGCTTTCTCTTGGGAGTCTCCAGGGTCCACTGCGACCCTGAGGGCGGATCCAAAGACTTCTTGAGTATAGCTCTCATTGGATCAAAGGACTTGGAGCTAGTTTTCATTTTCGAGAAATCCTTTAAAAAAGTCTGGGGGGGGGGTTCCCGGAAGATGGCGGACGGAGAAGCTGCTAGCCTCTGATCTCCGGACACATCTCGTGGAAACAATAGGATTTTCTGCCTTTAGCAGGCCAGCCAATAAGGTGTCCTTAGACACCAAGTAGGTGACTATAACTTAATTTGGGTTAAGAATTAGAGTAGGGAAAAAAATTCTTTTTTCTTCCTTTTAATTTTCAAGCATACATCCTTCCCGCCGCCCCCCCCCCCAATAAGCAGTCCCTGGGACCAGTTCCTAGCAGGATACCCCATACCACCAAACAGGGTGTTTTTTTTTTTTTTGGAATTCACTGATACACATTTGGGAAGTTCCTTGCACTACTCTTTAATTACAACTCTTCTTCTTATCTTCTCCCTTTTCTCTCTCTTATATCTCTCTCTCTCTTTTTTTTTTTAATCTTATCATACACTTCTTTCTTCTTTGCCTTTCTGAATTTGTGAATTACTTTGGGGAAGAAATCTGACTCGGAGTGGACTCTCTATGTGTGTATCTCTGCTCTAGTTCCCTTTCCCCTCTTATTACCCCTAGAATATACAGTGGACAGTAGATTTGCATAACTGTCTATTATTGCTATCCTCTCTTTCTTTTCTCTTTCTTCACTGGGATTTGGTTACTATTTTTTCACGGACTGGAGAAATTGTTTGGCTAACTGGTAACGATTAAACTACTTCAATACTTACTTCAGTTGCTACTGTAATTCCTGAGGTTGGTGAGTGCAATTGTCATAAAGGTATTTAGTACAGTGTTACTTGTACTCAAGACACAACAACTGAGGAACAACAAAGCATTAAAAAAGAGAAACATAAATAAAAAAATGGGTAGATTAAAAACAAATAAAACTGCTACCCCAATGAATGAAGACAAGAGCCCAGAAGAAACCACAAATCAGTCAGAAGTAACCATAGATAAGAAAAGTATGCAAGCAATAATAAAGTTATTAATCACAGAAATGAAAACAACATTGGAGGAAAGGAATGGCAGTGTTAGGGAAACAACAGTTGAGATCCCCAAGGAAAATACTGATTAACTTGAGGCAATTAGATAACTGAAAGCTGAAATAGCTGTAATGAAGAAAGAAGCTGAGGCAAGGGAAAGCAGACTAACAGAAGCAGAAAACAGAATTAGTCAGACAGAGGATGAGTTAGAGAAAACAAAGAAAGAGGTGAAAGAGCTTAAAAAGAGATTGAGAGACACTGAAAACAACAACAGAGACATATGGGATGATCCCAAAAGAAGTAACATTCGCATAATTGGCCTGCCAGAGGAAGAAAGAGAGGAAGGGGAAGCAAACATTCTAGAGGAAATAATACAAGAAAACTTCCCAGACCTGAATAACAAAAAGGATATCAAGGTTCAAGAGGCCCAGAGAGTACCAAACAGAATCAACCCAGACCTGAAGACACCAAGACACATCATAGTCACAATGGGAAGAAGTAAGGATAAAGAAAGGATCCTAAAGGCTGCAGAGAGAAACAAAAAGTCACATACAAGGGAAAACCCATAAGATTATCTGCAGATCTCTCCACTCAAACTCTAAAAGCCAGAAGAGAATAGCAAGATATCTATCGAGCCCTGAATGAAAAAGGGTTTCAACCAAGGATAATATATCCTGCTAGACTTTCATTCAAGCTAGATGGAGGGATCAAAACCTTCTTAGACAAACAACAGTTAAAGGAGGCAAACATCACCAAGCCGGCCCTGAAAGAGGTAATAAAAGACCTCTTTTAAATAAGAAAATCACTATAATACTGGCAATATATCAGAGTAAACAAATTGTTTTTTAGAACAATGGCACTACATTAAATCCATAATATCAATAAATGTCAATGGCTTAAACTCACCCATCAAAAGGCACAGGGTGGGGGGATGGATCAGAAAACATAACCCAACCATATGCTGCTTGCAAGAATCCCATCTGTCACAACAAGATAAACACAGACTTAAAGTGAAAGGATGGAAAACTATCATACAGGCTAACGGTCCACAAAAAAGGGCAGGAACAGCCATTCTCATCTCAGACACGATAGATATAAATTAAATAAAGTAATAAAAGATAGGCAAGGACATTACATAATGATTAGAGGATCAATCAGCCAAGAAGACTTAACAATTATTACCATCTTGCACCCAACGAGGGACCATCTAAATACATTAAGCATCTACTGAAAGAATTTCAAAAATACATCAATAGTAATACAATAATAGTGGGAGACTTCAATACCCCACTCTCACACTTAGACAGATCAACTAAGCAGAGAACCAATAAAGATACAAGAGAATTGAATGAAGAGATTGACAGACTAGACCTCTTGGACATTTTCAGACTCCTCCACCCCAAAAAACTGGAATACACCTTCTTTTCAAATCCACATAACACATACTCAAGGATAGACCACATGTTAGGCCACAAAGACAGCATCAATAAATTCAAGAGCATTGAAATCATCCCAAGTGTCTTCTCAGACCACAGTGGAGTAAAACTAACATTTAACAACAAACGGAAAATTATTAAAAGACATAGAATTTGGAAACTAAAAAACATGCTCCTTAAGGAGCACTGGGTCAGAGACTCACTCAAACAGGAAATTCAAATGTTCCTGGAAACTAATGAAAATGAAGACACAACCTATCAAAATATTTGGGACACAGCTAAAGCAGTACTGTGAGGGAAACTTATAGCCATACAATCACATATTAAACACCAAGAAGAAGCCCAAATGAACGACCTTACTACACACCTCAAGGACTTAGAGGAAGAGGAACAAAGGAACCCTAAAGCAACCAGAAGGACAGAAATCACTAAAGTTAGAGCAGAAATAAACATCGAAAATAAAAGAACCATACAAAAGATCAATGAAGCCAAATGTTGGTTCTTTGAAAGATTAAACAAAATTGACAAACCCCTAGCCAGACTCACCAAACAAAAAAGAGAGAAGACTCAAATTAATAGAATTGTAAACGATGCAGGAGATATCACAACTGACACCACAGAAATCCAGAGAATCCTGCGAAACTTCTATAAAGAACTATATGCCACCAAGCTAGAGAATCTGGAAGAAATGGAACAATTCCTAGAAACCTATGCACTTCCAAAACTGAACCAAGAAGAACTACAAAATCTAAATGCACCAATCACAGACAAAGAAATTGAAACCGTTATTAAGAATCTCCCCAACAACAAAAGTCCTGGACAAGATGGCTTCACAAACGAATTCTACAAAACTTTCAGGAAACAGTTAATACCCATACTTCTTAAGCTATTCCATAAGATTGAAGAAACAGGAATACTCCCTTCCACCTTTTATGAAGCCAACATTACTCTGATACCAAAAGCTGATAGGGACAGAACAAAAAAAGGAAAACTACAGACCAATATCTCTGATGAACGTAGATGCCAAAATATTAAACAAGATCTTGGCCAACCGGATACAGCAACACATCAAAAAGATTGTTCATCATGACCAAGTGGGATTCATCCCAGGAATGCAAGGCTGGTTCTACATCCGTAAGCCAATCAATGTCATTCACCACATCAATGAAAGCAAAGCCAAAAACCACATGATTATCTCAATAGATGCAGAGAAAGCCTTTGACAAAATCCAACACCCATTCATGCTCAAAACTCTACAAAAAATGGGAATAGATGGGAAATTCCTCAAGATAGTGGAGTCTATATATAGCAAACCTACAGCCAACATCATACTCAATGGACAGAAGCTGAAAGCATTACCCCTCAGATCGGGGACTAGACAGGGCTGTCCACTGTCACCGTTACTCTTCAACATAGTATTGGAAGTTCTTGCCATAGTAATCAGGCAAGAGAAAGAAATCAAAGGGGTACAGATTGGAAGGGAAGAAGTCAAGCTCTCACTATTTGCAGATGATATGATAGTATACATAGAAAGACCTAAAGAATCCAGTAGAAAATTACTGGAAGTTATTAGGCAATATAGCAAGGTATCAGGCTACAAAATCAATGTACAAAAATCAGTGGCATTTCTTTATGCAAACACTAAATATGAAGAAGAAGACATCCAGAAATCACTCCCATTTACTCTTTCAGCAAAATCAATCAAATACCTAGGAATAAAGTTGACCAAAGAAGTAAAAGACTTGTATACTAAAAACTATGAGTCGCTACTCAAGGAGATAGAAACTGATACCAAGAAATGGAAAGATATCCCATGCTCACGGATTGGAAGAATAAATATCATCAAAATGAATATTCTCCCCAGAGCCATATACAAATTTAATGCAATACTCATCAAAGTTTCACCAAGCTTCTTTAAGAGAATAGAACAAACACTACAATCATTTATCTGTAACCTGAAAACACCTAGAATTGCCAAAACCATCTTAAGGAAAAGAAACAGAAATGGAGGCATCACACTTCCAGACCTTAAACTATATAATAAAGCCATCATCATCAAAACAGCATGGTACTGGAACAAAAATAGGCACACAGACCAGTGGAACTGAATTGAAAGCCCAGAAGTAAATTCCAACACCTATGGGCATCTAATCTTTGATAAGGGGGGCCAAAGGATTAAATGGAAAAAGGAGGCTCTCTTCAATAAATGTTGCTGGGAAAACTGGGTTGAAACATGCAGAAGAATGAAACTGAACCACTTTATCTCACCAGAAACAAAAATCAACTCCAAATGGATCAAAGACCTAGATGTCAGACCAGAAACAAAACAAATACTTAGAGGAAAACATTGGTAAAACACTTTCCTACATACACCTCAAGGACATCTTTGATGAATCAAACCCAATTGCAAGGAAGACTAAAGCAGAAACAAACCAATGGGACTACATCAAATTGAAAAGCTTCTGCACATCCAAAGAAACTATTAAACAAACAGAGAGACCCCTCACAGAATGGGAGAAGATCTTCACATGCCAGACATCAGACAAGAAACTAATCACCAAAATATATAAAGAGCTCAGCAAATTTAGCCGCAAAAAAGCAAATAACCCCATCCAAAAATGGGCAGAGGAAATGAACAAAACATTCACCACAGAGGAGATCCAAAAGGCTAACAAACATATGAAAAACTGCTCTAGGTCACTGATTGTCAGAGAAATGCAAATTAAGACAACACTAAGATACCACCTCACTCCTGTAAGAATGGCATACATCAAAAAGGAAAGCAGCAACAAATGCTGGAGAGGATGTGGGGACAGAGGAACCCTTTTACATTGCTGGTGGGAATGTAAATTGGTACAGCCTCTGTGGAGAGCAGTCTGGAAAACTCTCAGAAGGCTAGACATGGACCTTCCTTATGACCCAGTAATTCCTCTCCTGGACCCCAAGGACTCCATAACACCCAACCAAAAAGAGGTGTGTACTCCTATGTTCATATCAGCACAATTCATAATAGCTAAAACCTGGAAGCAACCCAGGTGCCCAACAACAGATGAGTGGCTGAGAAAGCTGTGGCATATATACACAATGGAATACTATGCAGCTATCAAGAACAATGAACCCACCTTCTCTGACCCATCTTGGACAGAGCTAGAAGGAATTATGTTAAGTGAACTAAGTCAGAAAGATAAAGATGAGTATGGGATGATCCCACTCATCAACAGAAGCTGACTAAGAAGATCTGAAAGGGAAACTAAAAGCAGGACCTGATCAAATTGTAAGTAGGGCACCGAAGTAAAAACCCAGTGGTGAGGGGTAGACATGTAGCTTCCTGGGCCAGTGGGGGGTGGGAGTGTGCGGGAGGGATGGGTCACAGTCCTTTGGTGGTGGAAATGGTGGTTATGTTGTACACTCCTAGCAAAATGTAGACATATAAATCAGTAGTTAATTAATATGAGAGGGGGAAATCATTTGTATGTCTCAAAGTTTCTCAAAAGACAAACTGAATCTTTTTAATATATAGGCTATGTATTTGATATGCGGACTCTCTCAAAAGCCTAGACCAAGTAGATTAGAAGCATCCAATAGCACAGCTATATACAAGATACTGGGTACTGTACAGCAAACCATAACAAAGGGACTTTTCAAAGTTAACCCAATTAACAAATAATGTGATGATAATATTAACTATCGATTGTCTTTTTGAACCCTAAGACAGCAGGAACCTCACATCTTCACTATAGAGCCCCTGCTTCCCCCAGTCCTGGAACCCTTGGATAGGGCCCACTTTCCCGTATGCATCTCCCAATCCAAACCAAATAATATTGCATCCGCCGATCACAACCTAACCAACGCAACGATTGCCACCTCAACATGCTTCACCTCAGACTGTGTCCAGAGACTTCACGTGTGGAATGACAACCTTTCAACTTCATTACTCGGGTGAGACCTTTCCTTTTATAGCACACTCTAATTTCATCTCAGGTAGTTCACTTTCTAACAAAGTCCCATAATCTAGATATACACCAGTTTCTGTGAGAGAGAGCTTATGTGCACACGTATCCATAAACTACTGCAAAATATATACCTGAAAGCAGAAGTACACTAGAGTTTGCAGTGAGTACCTCCCTAACACTTCCTCTCCACTATTCTAAGCTTGGGATCCATGATTGCTCAACAAATTGTTTGGCTTCATATGTTAACTCTCTTTTCAATCACCAGGTTCTAGATGCCACCAGGATGCTGGCCAGGCTTCCCTGGATTGAAGACCCCACCAATATGTCCTGGAGCTCAGCTTCCCCAGAGACACACCTTACTAGGGAAAGAGAGAGGCAGACTGGGAGTATGGACCGACCAGTCAACGCCCATGTTCAGTGGGGAAGCAATTACAGAAGCCAGACCTTCTACCTTCTGCAACCCTCAGCGACCCTGGGTCCATGCTCCCAGAGGGCTAGAGAATGGGAAAGCTACCATGGGAGGGGGTGGGTTATGGGGATTGGGTGGTGGGAATTGTGTGGAGTTGTACGCCTCCTACCTTATGTTTTTGTTCACTAATCCTTTCTTAAATAAAAAATTTTTTAAAAAAAGTACATTCGTTCAATGGATACTGTCTCTTTTAACAGGGAAACGAAGCTAAAGGGGTGTTATTTCATGTCTAGAGGGCTCTAATAATGTTAAAAACATATTTAGAATGTCATTAGCAGGTTTCCTATGCTCCAACTATGAAAATATTTGATTTATAAAGAATCCTACTTCTCAGAAATTCACTTATTGTGGTAGAGCCTGGAACTGATTAACCACAATATATGAGGGACGGCTGTAATAGGTGTAGTTGTGACTTAGAAAAGAGAAAGAAGGGCCATAAAAATGGGGGAAAAATATATATAATAGTCAACCTATATCTGCAACCTTGGAAGAACTACTGCAATTTCTAATGGAAGATATGGGGATACAGAATTCTGGTGGTGGAAATGGTGCCGAGTTACACCTGTTACCTCATAATTTTGTAAATCAGTATTAAATCACTAATAAAATAAAAGAAAGCTTCTTAACAAAATATTCTTGCATGAATAGAAATTATAAAATATGAATCTCCCCTTTAGCTCCCCAAAATACTGTTGAAAGTGCTTTAGAAAAAGTGGCAGGGTCAGCAGGGAGCGGTGTTGCTACAGTTAAGTGCACATAGTACAAGTGCAAGGACCCATGCAAGGATCCTAATTCGAGCTCCTATCTCCCCATCTGAGGAAGGGGTCACTTCACAAGTGGTGAGACAAGTCTATACGTGTCTCTCTGTATCCCTCTCTACCCCCTCTCCTCTCAGCTTCTCTCTGTCCTATCGAGAGAGAGAGAGAGAGAGAGAGAGAGAAGTGGCTAACATTTAATTAGGAAAAAAATGCACCCTCTTATCACTGAATAACACTTCCTATCAGTTACTAAAGGCCAATGAATGATAGGTGACATTAAGGATGTAAGCCCAAAAAGGAAGATAAAAACGGGGGATTCATTGTTGAGGGTCTTGTGATTTTTTTTGACATCTGTTATTGATATATACTTGTAACATTGTTTTAATGCTGCTCCATTTTCTTAATTATTAAAAGCTATTTATTGAACTAAGAAATATTTGACTGCATGTAGTAACTAATGTTTCCCTTTGCTACAGTTACTGATTTTTGATGAATGAACATCTGTTGAATGTTAACTAGTCACTGAGTGAATAGTTAACTAACAGACCCCTATAGGTAACGGGCATTATCTTGTATATATTGATAGAAATGGATGCACCTTTCAGAGTATGGAATCTACAAAGACATGAGGTTAGATGATAAACATCTTTTGTGGCACCAGTCTATGTGATAGAGCAAGACCCTGGTGGCCAAACATGAATTACCCTGACTTATGTACAAAAATGCTTTGATAATCCTTTTTTACTTTTATGTAATACATGCTATGGTCAATAGAAACCTTGAGGAAGATCTGTTTGTGCTGCATTCAGTGAAATCCTATCACAGAGGAGAATGTCAGTGTAGCTCCTGCAGACTCCTCTTTCACTTTTCTGATAGTGTCTGAAGTCAGTTCATTCCAATTTGGAGTTCATCTGGAACCTGAATCCTGGCACTTTAGTTCAAACTTAAGAAGTTCCCTATCTTGTGGCAAAATAATGAAATGTTTATTGTCCCATAAATCTAGATGTTATATAAGCAATTGAGCTATGAGTTTTTGATGGGATTTTGCTGATCCCAAGAAGTTTAGAAGTAACTGATATAAGTAAACAAGAAACTGCCTGAATAAGAGTCACATATATTTTCCTCAAGGAATTCTAAAAGAATAAAGCCTCCCACAGTCAGCTCCTCTAAATCAACTCATGGACCTACTCATGAGATTATACTTTTGGCAGCATAGAGGAAGAGGACTTTCCTAATGTCACAGTCAAACTATTGAATTAGCATTGTTTTATCTTAATTAAAATTACTATCACCCATCAACATACTCTTCCACTCAAGGAGGACATGTCCTGCAATGAGTGAAGCCTAGAATGTTTATTGCTATGACCATGGAATGCAAACTCACACCTACAGGGATGCAGAGGTTGCAAAGGTGCCTGTGCTGAATATGGGCCACAGATCAGATCTTTGGGGGTTACAGCTAATGGTATGTATATACTTTTGCCATACTTGGGAACTACTCTCTTCCCTGATCCAGTTTCCTGGTCCTATTTCCAACTCTGACACCATCTCCCCAGATAATACCTTTAGCTCACCTGCATGTTAGCTGTTGGGCTCAGGCAAAAACTAATAAAGTCATTGGTGCCTTGGAATATACACAAAATAGACTTTCTAGCTTCTTCCAACATGAAAATCACAAATATCACCTGCTATATTCTTACCTTTAGGTTTCTGATTACTAAACAATTTGCCCTGTTTTATATCAATGCTTTGCAGCCACTAAGTTACAGGTGCTACCATGACACCATCCTGACTTCCCTGGGCAGACAGCCTCAACCATGTGTCCTTGAGCCCCACCTATCCAGAGCCTTGCCCCACTAGGGAAAGACAGAAACAGGCTGGGAATATGGATAAGCCTGCTGACACCCATGTCCAGCAGAGAAGCAATTATAGAAGCCAGACTTTTTACCTTCTGCACCCCATAATGATCCTGGGCCCATACTCTCAGAGGGATAAAGAACAGGGAAACTTCCAATGGAAAGGATGGGATATGGAACTGTCCATGATATGGGCATTATTTGTATAGTTAGCACCTTAAAATTTAAATTCTACATATTTTTCCATCACTAGAGCTACACTACTCTGGGATGACTTTTTCACAAAAAAAGGCAGAATCTGAAAGACAGAAGAAGAGAGAAAGATACCACAATATAGAAATTGTCTCCAATGTGGTGGGAGCCGGGCTTGAACCCAGGTTGCACACATGAAAAAGCAGGTGAGTTATCACCAGCAAAATTTAACATTTTTAAAGGTTGGTTTCTCTAATACCATGCTTTCTACATCATTTTTTAAATATTTCATCACAAAGTCAATCTTTCTCAAGTATGTTTTATCTTTAAATTTCACCCAATCTTACCTAGTTCTTAAGTTTTTAAATAGTTTTGTCTCTTTTAAAATATTATCTGAAAATAACAAACTGATAGAACAAAAGAGACCTATTTACAGATTTAAGTCAAGTCTGGTTATTATATAAAAGAAACATAAAAAATAACACAAATACAGTTCTCAAATACCTTTCTCAAGTAGATTCTACCTATAGCTTACTAGTCCAAAATTTTAAGTCTGCTCATGATATCATATTCCTTTTAAATAACATTTAGTTGCAAAATATAATGTACATAAAATACAGAAGAGAGTAAAAGAGATAAGACATGCACTTCTCAAGGACAGCAAACACTAATATTCTACCACCATAATTTCCCAATATGAATTTATCACTCCCTTCTGAGAAGTAGCAACAATCATGAAGCTTTAACATTCTTTTGTTTTTTAAGATTTTATTTATTTCTGAGAAAAATAGGAGGAGGAGAGAGAAAGAACCAGACATCACTCTGGCACATGTGCTACTGGGGATCAAACTCGGGACCTCATTCTTGAGAGTCCAAAGCTTTATCACTGTGCTACCCCTCGGACTATGAAGCTTTAACATTCTTATGTTTCCATAAACTTTCAGGAAAGCAGAAACCAGATAACTACTATTTGTGTGCCAAATCGAGTTCTGACCTCTCTAATATAGCCTATGAGTTAGAATAATTTTAATAAGTTTTTAGGACTAAAACAAAGCAAATATGTGACAGGGACTATAAATTATCACAATATCCTAAATCTTTTCCAGTTGACTCTTTCCTACTATCTGACATAAAACAGTATTTTGTATGCAGTACTAGCAAGAGCTCCCAGTTCTGATTCCCAGTACAGCAAATAACCAGAACTGAGCCATTCTCTGAACGACAATAAAATTTTATATAAATGGTTTCATATTAAAGAGGTCTTCTGCAACTTTCTTCTTCCTAACTCAACATCAATTTTGAAAACTGCAATATTGATATCTACAAATAATATGTATCCATATAAATTACTGCAAAGTTAACTTACCACTGGAAAACATTATAATTTATTGTCCAATATCTCTATTGATAGACATTTATGTTCTGTTCAATTTTCATCACTAAAATTTAGCTGAAATAGATAGCATCAACCATATCTCTTTGAATATAGAATAAGAGCTCCTCTATTATTTGTATCTAGAATGATATTATACTGTAGGCATTGGTCAAAATTACTAAGGTGCTGTTAAAAATAGTTTTGTTGATTACATTCTCACTACCAGTGTAAGATCATTTTCATTTAGATCATTTTCATTTTCTTGTATCCTTGACAATTGTTATTGGTGGTGTGAGATGTTCTTTACATGTTTGGTAAACTACTGTTTTGTCAGAGTTACACCTTGCTAATTTCTTCACTATATCTATGACTTATCACATCAGTGGTGCCTTATGGCATGGAAAAATTAATTGATATTTGTTTTTGTGTTTTGTGCATTTTGCATCTAACAAACTTCACTGTTGCAATGTCATAACAATTGCCTCCTGCTTGTCCCATATTTTAATTTTTTATACTGTTTTTATAATAACTGGAGTTTTTAATAAAGTGTAGAATATTATCTTACTGGGAGTTGCGCAGTAGTGCAGCGGGTTAAGCGCATGTGGCTCGAAGCTCCAGAACCAGCCTAAGGATCCCTTGGAGTCCCGGGATCTCCACCTGCAGGGGAGTCGCTTCACAGGCAGTGAAGCAGGTCTGCAGGTGTCTATCTTTCTCCCCCCCTCTCTGTCTTCCCCTCCTCTCTCCATTTCTCTTTCCTATACAACGATGACGACATCAATAACAACAACAAGGGCAACAAAAGGGAAAATAAATAAATAAATATAAAAAAATAATATTATCTTACTTTTTATCAACTAGTGATTTTTCTCTCACCACTGATATTCTTTCTCCACCAAATTATAGCATTAACTTGTCTTCTAACAAGTTATTATAAATATTACTATACCTGTAGATATTTAAAATATGTTAAATTTGATCTGATCTTTTAATCTAGAATCAGTTGCTTCTGTTTTACTTCTGATAATGTTGTAGCTTTTGAAATATTGTAGAATTTATACCCACCCATTTTCTGTCCCTTCTCCTTTATAATTACCATTTTAATATTATTTACCTTTTACTCTTTACTTTTCCATCTAAAATTAGAGTAACCTTATCAAGATCCAAGTAAAGTATTGGGGGGGGGGGGAAGGGGTGCTAAGACAAGGGAAGATCCAATTGGCTATGGTGTAGGGTAGCTGTGGGGGCTTTAACACACATTTTGAAGAGATGTGAAAATGTACCCATAAAATTTAAAACTCTTTGCAAACCAATAACATTTCAGTAAAAAAGAAAAATGCAATTAGAATAGTAATGATGTTATTAATTTGAACAAAATGAAAATAATTATAATGCTGAGTCTTCCCATAACAAGATATTTTTCAGTGTTTAGTTAGATCTCCCTTCAGCAAAAGATTTCACTTTCTCTAAAGTAAACTTGAATGGCTGTTGTTAACACTTATCCCTTGAAACCACTAAGATTATTTAACAAACAGGCTAAATATCTTAGTAGCCTACATAAGCAAACCAAAGCCTTAGCCAGTTGCACTTGAATATAAAATCAAGTAACCTAATATCAACCTCTATGAATGCTTCCTAATTAGTACAGTTGCTCAATATATAGCCAATAGAGTGATTTCCTCCTTTTGCTCCCACATAGTCTCTATAAAAACATTTCCTCTATCTCTAGTCAATAGAGCATTCCTAATCACTTCTGGTTTAACATTGCCTAACTCAAGTCAATGTATTTACTAAACTTTGAAAAAGTCAATGTATCTCAGTTTATATTATACCAATACCAAATAAGTTGCTTTACTATATTGAGATTTTTAAATCATGTGTGAAATGATTTTGATGGAATATAGAGAAGCTATTGATTTTTATGTAATTCTTTTTATTCAACACACTTGATCTCCTTTCTCAGTTCTATAATTTGGTACATTCTCTTGGATTTTCTATGTGGAGAATCACTTGTGATGTTTTACATTATATAACATCATTACATTATATTATATTTACATGGAATAGTGGGATCTTCCTAAAGATCAAGCAATTTATCACCAAAGTGGAATTTACTGACAACTAAGGAAATATTCACATTAGCAACTTTTCTTTTTTTTTAATTTTTTATTTAAGAAAGGATTAATGAACAAAAACGTAAGGTAGGAGGGGTACAACTCCACACAATTCCCACCACCCAATCTCCATAACCCACCCCCTCCCATGATAGCTTTCCCATTCTCTTGCCCTCTGGGAGCATGTACCCAGGGTCGTTGAGGGTTGCAGAAGGTAGAAGGTCTGGCTTCTGTAATTGCTTCCCCGCTGAACATGGGCGTTGACTGGTCGGTCCATACTCCCAGTCTGCCTCTCTTTCCCAGAAATGAAGTTTAGCATCATTGAAAGCCCTCAGGTAGAAGCAAAAGAAGTAAATCCTTACATTTTGGTTTTAAAATCAGATCAATCTAGACATAAAATGATAAAATGATTTAATCACCCTGATCAGATTTCAGTTAAACTGAAAAAAAAAAAAGTGAAACATTTTATCTGGACTTTATCATTGACTATGTGTCCTTAACATATATAAAAGTAGAACTCTTCTTAATTTTCTCACTAAATCTCCCCCAACCCAATTGCCAAATAATGTGATTATAGCAATGACTATCTATTGTCTTCTTAAACCCTAAGCATTAACCTCCTGCTTCCTCTATAGAGCCTATATTTTCCCCAATCCTGGAACCTATAGGGTGGGGCTCACTTTCCTGCATGCTTCTCTCAATTCATACCAAATGATATTGAATCTTCCATTCCCAACCTAATCAATGCAAAGAGTCCCACCTCAGCGTGCTTCACTTCAGACTGTGTCCAGAGACAAAAACGTCAGGCAAGGAATGTCAACCCTTCACCCTCATTACTCTGATGAAATCTTTTCTTTCATAGTATTCTCTAATTTCATTCCAGGAGGTTCACTTCCTTTTTTAAAAAAATTATTTATAAAATGAAACTGACAAAACCATAGGATAAGAGGGTTACAGCTTCGCACAGTTCTCACCACCAGACTACCATATACCATCCCCTCCACTGATAGCTTTCCTATTCTTTAACTCTCTGGGAGTATGGACCCAAGGTCATTGTGGGATGCAGAAGGTGGAAGGTCTGGCTTCTGTAATTGCTTCCCTGCTGAACATGGGCGTTGACAGGTCAATCCATATTCCCACCCTTTCTTACTCTTTCCCTAGTGGGGAAGGGCTCTGGGGAAGTGGAGCTCCAAGGCACATTGGCAGTGTTGTCTGTCCAGGGAAGTCTCGTCATATCCTGCTAGCATCTGGAACCTGGTGGCTGAAAAAAGGGTTAACATACAAAGCCAACCAAATTGTTGAACAATAATGGACCTAAATAGTGCAGATGAAGTGTTGGGGGGTCCTCCATTTTGCAGGTAGCTAGTGGGCACATTTTAGTTATATTTCAAAGGGCCTGTAGCTATACTAGTGGTGTTTTGTTTTTTCCTGAGCCTGAATTCTGATATGCAGGAGAATCCTAATTATTGTCTGGGGAGATGATGTCATGGCTGAGAAAAGGACCAGAAAGCTGGATCAGGGAAGAGAATAGCTTCCTAATATGGGAAAGGGGTATAAATATTACTGTAAACCCCATCAATTTGATGTGATCTGGGGCCCATAATTAGCTTAAGAGCCTCTGTGACTTCTACATCCCTCTAGATCATCCTCCTTTATGCAATGAGTACCACCTCAGCATGCTTCACTTCAGACTGTGTCCAGAGACACGAGGCATGGAATGTCAACACTTCACACTCATTACTAGGATGAGACCTTTCCTTTCATAGGATTCTCTAATTCCATTCCATGTGGTTCACTTCCTAACACAGTCATAAAACCTAGATATGTACCAGGTATAATAAGATAGAGCACATGTTCACATGTATCCATAAATTGGAGCAAAATACATACCTGAAGGCAATAGTCTATAGTGAGTCAGTATAAAGTTCATAATGAAATAGAGTCTACTTAGACTTAGATACCCTCCTCACCTACTTCCTATTACAGTTCTCTCACTCATTCCAAAGCTAACCTCATCAAAGAAAGGACTGCAAAATCTGATAAGGGCAAGAGACTGGCACACTTTAACGATGATTCTTTAGTCACTATCAGGCTGCCCCATCAGCTGGGGCTCTATTCGGGGAGTCCTGAGATTCCCAAACAGACATGATGGGCTGAGATCTCAAAAATCCCTCACTCCATTGTTACCGGGGTCATCTCTATCAGGAACAACACAATAGACCCCTTTGTGGGCCCCCATAGGATCTTGCCCTCAATTTGGATCAACAACAGTAGAGAATGTTCCAACCATCCGAAGGGAGGATGGACAACATACTCTATGCTACACCTGAGGAAGATGGGTCCTGATATTGGGGCAGCTTGGAACATTTCTACTTACGACCACAGAATTTGAGTTCAGATCCATAGGGATGCAGAGGTCACATAGGCTCCTAAGCTAAATATGAGCCCCAGATCACATCAAATCAATGGGGCTTACAGTCAATATTATTTATACACTTTTCCCATATTTGGGAGCTACTCTCTTCCCTGATTCAGCTTTCTGGTCCTTCTGCTAGCCATGACATCATGTTCCCAGACAATAACTTGGATCCACCTGCATATCAGATTTCAGGTTCAGGAAGAAAAAAAAAAAACTAGTATAGCCACAGACCCTTTGGAATATAATTAAAATATGCTTACTAGCTATCTACAAAATGGAGACCCCCCCCAACTCTTCATCTGCACTACTCCAGCCTTTAGGTCCATGATTGGTCAACAATTCGTTTGGCTTTTATGTTTATTCTCTTTTCAACCACTAGGTTCCAGATGCTAGCATGATACCAACCAGACTTCCCCTACCAATGTTTCCTGGAGCTCCACTTTCCCAGAGTCCTTCCCTTCTAGGGAAAGAGAAAGAAAGGCTGGGAATATGGATAGACCTGTCAACGCCCATGTTCAGCGGGGAAGCAATTACAGAAGCCAGACCTTCTACCTTCTGCATCTCACAATGACCTTGGGTCCACACTCCCAGAGGGTTAAGAAATAGGAAAGCTATCAGGGGAAGGGATGAGATATGGATTTCTGGTGGTGGGAATTGTGTGAAGTTGTACCCCTCTTATCCTATGGTTTAATCAATGTTTCCTTTTTTTTTTTTCCTAACACCATATGAATTTTTTTTTTAATTTTTTATTTAAGAAAGGATTAATGAACAAAAACATAAGGTAGGAGGGGTACAACTCCACACAATTCCCACCACCCAATCCCCATAACCCACCCCCTCCCATGATAGCTTTCCCTTTTTACAAATAAAAAATTTTTTTAAATAAATCCCCCCTCTAAATCTTTATTTTATTTACTATACTTTTTATTTTACAGAATTAGATCTCAAGCAGAGATGGAGAATAAAGAATTCTGTTTATGTGTTATTTATGGAAAAAACCTAATCCATCACACAAGAAGGTTTTTCTAAAATAAATTGTAACACATTAATGTAATAAAAGGTTATCTAGCACCTGAAGATCATATCATAATACATAATGAACTAGGAATACTTTTGCTAAATCATTGCCTAAGATTTAAAAATCATGTGCTCACTGTAACATTTGAATTAAACTATATATATGTAAGAATAATAGTTTTTAGTTGCCATATGCCAAGCACAAATAGGCATAAATTTATTTAATCTTTATAGCAATCCTAAAAAATGTTATTTTCTCTATTACATTTCAAATAAAGAACTCAAAGTACAGGGATACTCATAATTTACTTTAAGACTAGACAGTAAGTGAAAAGTTTGGAGCACATGCACACACAGAAATATTTATGACAGAAAAGAACATACTATTATCTCTAAGCAGTAGGAATATTGGTAATTTTTGTCTTTATAATAGTACATATTTCATATTAAATTTCTCAAAATGAGCAGTTGTAGTAAGTGCAATACATTACATAACTATAAAGACTGATACTACTGTTTTTATGGGAGCTGAAGAAAAAACAAATTCTGTTTAATCATAAGTGACACAAAGCATATTAATCCTCTTCATGTATATTTTTTGTAGCAAATTCTGAAAACCTAGCCCAATCTCTGTACTGATTTATATGTTACTGTACATATTGCTTCTGTGAAAAAAAAATTAAAAAATAATAAATAAATCCAGTGTAACAGTTTTATACACACTATCAGAGTATTCACATTTGATATTGGGGAGATCTTTTTCTCTCATACCCTGAAAATAACTGATGTCATACTCTGACTCTGCCTGTATTCACTCATTTCCCTTAGCTAGAAAGCAATAGGTTCCGTAAGAAAAATTATTGCCCCATTAAATAAAGTGTCATCATTGAAGAGCAATAATTCTTTTTTATTTTTCCTGTGAGGTTATCTTAATAACTCACTCATAACAGTTGTCTCCCAGGAAACATGTAGTTCATAGACCAAGACTGTTAAACAATATGAATCTGGTACAAATAGCACAGGATAAATGTTTCCAACTATGAAAGGTCCATATTTATGAAAAATCTATACAAAACAAAGACTATTGCAGGTGACTGTCTTTTGATGGAAAGCAAATTTATTCTTGCTTTATCAGGGTTTTCTATTCCTCCTTGTACCACTTACTACATTAGAAGTTATCATTCATCACACCAACAGAAGCTAAATAATACCTAATTGGCAAACCTGAGTTTTATTCAAGAGCTTGAATATTTTTAGGAAATAAAGAATAACTGGATTTTTAAATAACCATAATTTTAATGTCACTGGACAGTAATTCTCTAATGACATGAAAGAATTCATTTTCATTTTATTGCCTTTCTCCTAACATGGGATTGGCATGACAATTTTCAAAGAGAATTATAATGAAATCTTTTCAAAGCATTGATCCTTGCTGCCATGGGACACTTTATTCATATATATGTTCATAGGTATCCATAGGATGGGTCACTGACTTAAGAGACCTATCCCCAAGTACTTTCATTCTTTTTTTCATTTAATTGCTTTCTGCTCAGCAGACATGTGTCTATAAAATAAACTTACTGACAGAATTTTCATTTAGGTTAAACATAAATTTGCATCTTGACCAGGGGAACCTGTTTAACTCACAGAATGTGGGACATGCATGCATGAGGTTCTCTGTTCAGTTCCAGGCACCTTATGTACTAAAATAGTATTTGAATCTCTCTATCTCTCCTTGCCTTCTCTTTGTCTCTTCCTTCTCCCTATATCTCATGATGCATAAAATAAGTATTTAAATGAATAAATACTTTTGTATCTTTTGGTGCAAAACACAAAAGCCATATTAGAAACATAAACGGTGGTTTAAAAATGTACTAAAACAGAGCTTTATTTTATTTTAGAGTTTTATGATTTTATGAACACAGTAAAATGTGGACATAATCTATTTTCTTCATTGTACAGCCCAAAATTAGGAATGGTGACTCTCATGGTCAACTTAGTGGCTCTTTACACATGACTCTGTGGTTCTTGTAAGAGATTTTGTCAGCAATCTCAGCACAGTAAGATTTATTACATAGCAGCAGCACTTGTATCTCCTTGACACTGTGGACCAGGAATTATCTAAAAGCCACTGGAAAGCATGTGTTTTGTGTTCTTATTGCTCCCATAATCTAGAGGAACATCAATATCTGCACTCTGAATATTCTGCACACTATTATTATTTTATTTGTTTTTTATGTATTTTCCCTTTTGTTGCCCTTGTTGTTTTTATTGTTGTTGTAATTCTTGTTGTTGTTGATGTCGTTGTTAGATAGGACAGAGAGAAATGGAGAGAGGAGGGGAAGACAGAGAGGGAGACAGAATGATAGACACCGGCAGACCTGCTTCACAGCTTGTGAAGCAACTCCTCTGCAGGTGGAGATACAGGGGCTGGAACTGTGATACTTATGCTGGTCCTTGCATTTTGGGCCACCTGCGCTTCACCCGCTGCACTACTGCCTGACTTCCACACTATTATTATTGACTGCATTTCCATCCATTACACGTAATTTTGGCATAGTGGTCTGAATAGAAGTCACGTAAACTCCTTGGTTATCTTTTAATAAGCTTGGGCTTCAAGAGAAGCCTGAGGCATCCATGATGCTGAACTGGAGATGGATGCTAAGGTGCTTCAAGAAGAAAGAAGAGTATGGCACATAGACACTTTAAAACTCACTATTTCAATTTTTTTCCTCCCTATCTAATACTAGTTATCTTGAGTAACTGCTTTCTTTTTTTCCCAAATCATTTTTTGAGGGTAGGGAAGTACAGGACAGCTATTAATACATGGATATAATTTCTCATTTTCCTGTGATAGATGTCTTCAAAACACTCTCATTCCTAGTTTAAATTCTTTTCTACCATTGTGTCCTGGGACCTCAATGCCCTTTCTACCCCCTCTACCCACTCCTCCTCCAGGGAGTCCTTTTTTTTGGTGCAATACACCACACCACACCACAGCCCAAGTTTCATCTAGTACTTTCCCTTCCAGACCTTGATGCAAGTAACTGCTTTTCAACAGAGAAATAAGGTCATGCAAAAGAAACTAAATATCTAGCTACTTATCATTTAAGTGATCTTGGAAGCCTATACTTTCTAAATTGGTTTCTACTTCATTATTTTAAAGATGTTAGAAGACGTTAAAGATGTTATTTTTCAGGTCTTAGGCCTCACTATGCTCAGTTTCATCTCTCTGAGCTGTTTGTATTTTCCATTAAGATAGAAATAAACAGGGGAGAGTCCGGCGGTAATGTAGTGGGTTAAGAGCTTATCGTGCAAACCGCAAGAACTGGCATAAGGATCCCGGTTAGAGCCCCTGATTCCTCACCAGTAGGGGAGTCGCTTCACAAGTGGTGAAGCAGGTCTGCAGGTGTCTAACTTTCTCTCCTCTCCCTGTCTTCCCCTCCTATCTCCATTTCTCTCTGTCCTATCCAACAACAACATCAATAACAACAATAATAACTACAACAATAAAAAGAAAAAAGAAAGACACAGGGGTGGGGGTAGGCAGCATAATGGATATGCAAAGAAACTTTCATGCCTGAGGTAGAGTCCCATGTGCAATCCTCCCCACCACCACCACCATAAATCAGAGCTGAGTGGTGCTCTGGTAGTGAGAGAGAGAGAGAGAGAGAGAGAGAGAGAAAGGGAGGGAGGGAGGGAGGGAGGAAGGAAGGAAGGAAGGAAGGAAGGAAGGAAGGAAGGAAGGAAGGAAGGAAAGAAGGGTCATAGAAGAGCTGGGAGAGCAAGAAGAGACAAGGACCAGATCTTTCCATTGGGCCATAGCACTACCTATGCAATCAAGCTTGGGCTTCACTTAAGAAAAGTATAACCCTACCTAATAAGCTATTTCACAAGCCTATGGATCACAATTACATAAATATAGAAAACTAGCTTTGGATTAAAAAGTCAGTTTAGGGGGGGTGTTGGGCAGTAGCACAGCGGGTTAAGCTCACATGGTGCAAAGCGCCAGGACCCGCACCCAAGTAAGGATCCCGGTTCAAGCCTCCAACTCCACCTGCAGGGGAGTCACTTCACAAGTGGTGAGGCAGGACTACAGGTGTCTATCTTTCTCTCCCCCTCTTTGTCTACCCCTCCTCTCTTCATTTCTCTCTGTCCTATCAAAAACAAAAAGTCAATTTAGGGGGCTGGACGGTGGCACACCCAGTTAAGCACACATAGTATACTAAGTTACAAGCTGGGTTAGACCCCAGGACTCCCCACCTGCTGGGGGGAGGGTTCACAACATGCGAAACAGGTCTGCAAATGTTTTACTTTCTCCCTCACTATCTCCCTCTCCTCTCTCAATTTCTCTCTGCCCTAGCCAATAAAAACAGAAAATAATGGCCACCAGGAGCAGTGGACTTGTAGTGCCAGCATGGAGCCAGCGATAACCATGTATGCAAATAAACAAACAAACAAATAAATAATGAATAAGTAAATAAAAGGGGAAAACTCAATTTAGGATGACCTGACCAAGACTTGACTCAATGATGACTCAGGACTTGTATCCCTAGTTTGATCTCTGCCACTACATATGTGGTAGTGATAGCCTGGTCATCTTTCTCTATCTTTCACTAATAATAAGTAAATATAAATAAATAAATTCACTTGGATTTTTAATTTATTCTTTGTTCAGAGATTTATGAACATTCAGATCACTCAATAAGCAAAGAAATAAAAAATGGGGTTAGGGGATACTTTTATTTGTCAAATATATGAAATATATTTGCCAAAATAATAGTTTAACCCAAAGGCTTGGGTCTGAAGTATGAAGATGATTTTTAAATTCCCTAAGTAATTCTAATTGATAGTCATGAGTTTTATTTTTGAGTTTATTATTGTGACTTAGTTGGTGAAAATTTATTTTTAAATTAATGTGAATAGTGAGTATTGGTAAACAAGTTATTGTTTTAAATCTTAAACTTCTTATCTATAAAATAAGAACGTTTAAAAAAAAATCCTGTAAAGTTCTTACCTCAGTCCCTAGGATAAACACATATTTAAGGTAAGGTATGATACTAATTGTAACTATATATTAGAACATAACAGCCTATTGAATATTTGTCATCAGTGATTCTAATGTATATAATACAACTCTGAAGTACTTGAAACTATTGTTAGGACATATTCCTGGATAATTTTGAGGATATATCTTCAAATTATTTTAAAATTATGTAAATGATACATAAAAACAAGGATATTTTATTTACTCATTCATGCAAGTACTAATGTCTTCACTACGACTGCAGCAGTGAACAAGAAAAACAGGGCTCCAGAGAAATTTTGTTCTAATGAATAAAACAGTCAATAAACAAATGGAATTTCTAATATAATGTCAGATAGTTCTTTTTATGTAGAAAAATAAAATTGGACAGAGGGACAGACAAGTAAAAAGTTGGGAGGAGGTTTAGAAGTCTGTCTTAAATCATCTATGAGAAAACCACTTAAAATGAAGACATATATCTACATTAACAGGAAAGGGAACAGAGAAATAAGAACTTTGCAAACACGAATCAGGAGTGTTGGGATAGTTGCATTAATTGTAGATAGAAAACTTCAATGCAAGGATAATTATCAAGGATGAAGTGTGGCAATATATAACAAAAGTTTCTTGTCTTAGAAGACATAGCAATCTACATGCATCTCACAAAAGAGCATCAATTAAAATGAGGCAAAAATTGACTGGATTTCAAATAGACAAAGCTGCTTTTGTACTTTTTTTTAATTTATTTTTTTATTTTACCAGAGCACTGCTCAGCTCTGGCTTATGGTGGTGCGGGGGACTGAACCTGGGTCTGGGACTTTGGAACCTCAGGCATGAGAGCTGACAAATCTGCTTTTAAAATTAGCAAATTCAGGGGGGCATCGGGCGATGGCACAGCAGGCTAAGCGCACATGGCGCAAAAGCGCAAGGATTGGTGTAAGGACAGGCATAGGGATCCTGGTTGGAGGCCCCGACTTCCCACTTGAAGGGGGGTTACTTCACAAGCGGTGAAGCTGATCTGCAGGTGTCGATCTTTCTCTTCCCTTTTCTGTCTCCCCTCCTCTCCTGATTTCTCTCTGTCCTATCCAATAAGGACATCAATAACAACAATAATAATAACTACAACAATGATAAAACAACCAGGGCAACAAAAGGGAAAAAAAATAGCCTCCAGGAGCAGTGGATTCATAGTGTAGGCACCAAGCCCCAGCAATAACCCTGGTGGCAAACATAAATAAATAAATAAATGAAGGAAGGAAGGAAGGAAGGAAGAAAGAAAAGAAAGTTAACATCTACAGCACTTGGTTTAGTAATGAACACAATCTGCAGGTACATAGTTCAGCTAAATGACACTGTTAAATAACTGGATCTAATTAATGTCTATAAAATAATCTATTTATTGTTATAACACACACTTTCCCAAACTCACATGGAGCATCTTTCCTTTCATGTCACTGTCTAGCTAAACAGAACCATATTTTTAAAATATTTTTATTGTGGGTTTAATGGTTTACAGTGCAGTTTTGACACATGAGTACAATTTCTCATCTTCCTATGCATCATACAATAGGACCTCAGTTTTTCTCCCTACTTCCCCTCCCCCAGGGGCTTTTGCTTTGGTACAATACATCACACCCTGTCTAAGTTTTGCATTGTGATCTCCCTCTCTGTATTTATTCCTTAAATTCCACCTGTAAGTGAGTTCATTTGAACTCTTTTTTGTGACACATCTCACTTGGCATAGTGTCTTCAAGTCCCATCGAAGATGAGGCAAAGGAGATGACTTCATCATTTTTAATAGATGAGTAGTATTCCACTATGTATATATACACCACAATTTTCTTAGCCATCTTTCATTGGACATCTGGGTTGCTTTAAAGTTTTGACTACTACAAATTGTGCTGCTTTGAACATAAATATACATAGACCTCTTCATATATGTGTTTTTGGTTCCTTTGGGTAAATCTCTAGGAGAGATTTTGTTGGATCATAGGGTAGGTCCATTTCTACTATGGACCATATTTTTTTATCTGTCAAATAAATGTATACTGTACTAAACACTTCTTATACATATTGTTAATAAACAAAATTTATGATACAAACACTTTTCTTTGACCCTACCAATGAATATTTGCTAAATCACCTATATTCAGCATTCTGAATGCTTAGAAGATATCTCTTCTGGTAGAGCACACATCTTAACAAGCCCATGTCCCTGAGTTATAGGCCCAAAACCACATGAGAATACTATGGGCTAATAGACACTCTATGGATGTTCTAACAGTGATATGTTACTTCTCTCTTTATTTCTCACTCCAAAGTTAAAAAACAATACCTGGAATCCCCTAGTCAGGGAGTCCTGGGATTCCCACACAGACATGATGGGCCTAGACCTCTAACAAATCCCTTTCACCACTGTCACTGGTCATCTCCATCAGTAACAATATAATGGACACCTCTGTGGGCCCCTATTGGACCTGGCCCTCAACGTGGATCAACATGGATGGGGAGTGTTCCAGTCTCTGAAGGGAGGTTGGATAGCAGAATCTGCCTATCACCCGAGGATGATGGGTGCTGAAATTGGTGTAGCCTGAAATTTTCCTAGCCATGACCATGGAATGTGAGCTCAGATCTACAGGGATGAAGAGGTTACAGAGGCTCCTGTGCTGATTATGGGCCCCAGATCAAATCTATAGGGTTTACAGTCAATAACATTTAAATACTTTTCCCATATTTGGAAGCTATTCTCTTCCCTGATACAGATTTCTGGTCCTTTTTGCCAACCATGACAACATTCCCCCAGACAATAACTTAGGTCACCTGCATATTAGATGTCAGGTGTATGCAAAAACTAGTAAAGTCATGGGCCCCTTAGAATATACCTAAACTAGACCTACTAGCTTTTTCCAAAATGGAGACCCGAAATCTTTATCTGCAATATTCCAGCCTTTAGGTTCATGATACTCAACAATTTGTTCTGCTTTATATCTTAACTCTTTTTCAGCCACCAGGTTCCAGATGCTATCATGATGCCAACCTGACTTCATTGGGTAGAGGACCTCACCAATGTGCCCCACCTCCCCAGATCCCTGCCTCACTAGGGAAAGAGAGAAACAGGCTGGGAGTACAGATCAGCCTGTCAACACCCACTACAAAAAATGTGAATAGTTGGAAAATGCCTTAAGATATTGCAATTCATATAAAATAAACCTACAGCCAACTTCATACTCAATGGACAGAAGCAGAAAGCATTGCCTTTCAGATCGGGGAAGAGCCAAGGCTGTCCATCATCACCATTGCTCTTCAACATAGTATTGGAAGTGGTCGCCATAACATTCAGGCAAGAGAAAGGAATACAGATTGGAAGAGAAGAAGTCAAACTCTCACTATTTGCAGACGATATGATATTTACATAGAAAAACCTAAAGAATCTAGCAGAAAGCTACTGGAAGTCATTAGGGCACTATAGCAAAATCTCAGGCTACAAAATCAATATACAAAAACCGGGGAATTTCTTTACGTAAACACTAGTCCAAAGAAAAGGATATCCAGAAATCATTCCCATTCACTGTCTCAGAAAAATCAACAATATACCTAGGAATAAACCTAACCAAAGAACTGAAATGACTTGTATACTAAAAGTTATGACTCACTAGTCAAAGAAATAGAAAATCATACAAAGAAATGGAAAGACATCCCATGCTCATGGATTGGAAGAATTAATATCGTCAAAATGAATATTCTCCCCAGAGCTATATACAAATTTATGTGATACCCATCAAAGTCCCACCAAGTTTCTTTAAGAGAATAGAATAAAAATTACAATCATTTCTCTGGAACCAGAAAAAACACCTATAATTGCCAAAACAATCTTGAGGAAAATAAACAGAAATGGAGAAATCAAAATTCCAGATCTCAAATTATACTATAAGGCCATCATCATCAAAAAAGCCTAGTACTGGAACAAAAATAGGTACACAGACCAGTGGAACAGAATTGAAAGCCCAGAACTAAACCCCCAAACCTATGGACATCTAATATTTTATAAAGGGGCCCAAACTATTAAGTGGAGGAAGAAGGCTCTCTTCAATAAATGGTGCTGGGAAAACTGGGTTGAAACATGCAGAAGAATGAAACTTACCCACTTTTTCTCACCAGAAACAAAATTCAATTCCAATGGATCAAGGACCAGGCTGTTAGACCAGAAACTATCAAATATTTCAAGGGAAATATTGGTGGAATACTTTCCCACCTAAACCTCAAAGTTGTCTTTGATGATACAAACCCAGTTACAAGGAAGACTAAAACAGAAATAAATCATTGGGACTACATCAAATTGAAAAGCTTCTGCACAGCAAAAAATAAATAAATAAATAAATAAATAAAATTTAAAAAATCACCCTTCATAGAATTGGAGAAGATCTTCACATGCCATATATAAGACAAGAGATTAATAACCAAAATATATAAAGAGCTCTCCAAACTTAGCATCAAAAAGCAAATGACCCCATCCAAAAATGGGCACAAGATATGAACAGGATATTCACTACAGAAGAGATCCAAAAGGTCAAAAAACATATGAAAAAAGTGCTCCAGGTCACTGATTGTCAGAAAATGCAAATAAAAACAACGACAAAGAAAATACCTCACCCTTGTTAGAATGTCATATGTCAAAAATGACAGCAGCAACAAATGCTGGAGAGGATGTGGGGACAAAGGAACCCTCATGCATTGCTGGTGAGAATGTCACTTGGTCCAGCCTCTATGGAGACCAGTCTAGGGAACCCTTACAAGGCTAGAAATAAACCTTCCATATGACCCAGTAATTCCTTTCCTAGAGATATATCCTAAGGACTCCATAACACCCAACAAAAAGATATGTGTACATCTATGTTCATAGCAGCACAATTTGTAGTAGCCAAAACCTGGAAGTAAACCAAGGGCTCAACAACAGATAAATGCCTGGGAAATCTGCGGTATACATATTCAATAGAATACTACGCAGTAATTAGGAACAATGAGCCCATCTTCTCTGACCCATCTTGCAAGGAGCTAGAAGGAATTATGCTAAGTGAGATAAGCCAGAAAGACAAAGATGAGTATGGAATGATCCCACTCATAAACAGAAGTTGAGAAAGAAGAGTGGTCTAGGCGGTGGTTCAATGGATAAAGCACTGGACTCCCAAGTGTGAGGTCCTGAGTTCAATCCCCAGCAGCACATGTACCAGAGTGATGTCTGGTTCTTTCTCTCTCTCCTCCTATCTTACTTATTAATAAATAAGTTTAAAAACAAAAGAAATAAAGAAAGAATAACAGAAAGGGAAACTCAAAACAGAATCTGACTGAGTTTGGAGTAGGGCACCAATGTAAAAATCCCTGGGTGGAGGTTGAGGGTAGATGTTCAGCTTCACTGTAGGGGGGGAAGGAAGAGGGACATAGACCTTTGATGGTGGAAATGGTATTAATATTCACTCCTATTAACTCATAGTCTCACAAATAACTATTTAATTAATATGAGAGGGGGAAATGGATTGAATGTCTCAAAATTTTTGATGCATAGACCTTAACTCTTGAGAATATATTCCTTCAATCTAAGCACTTAAAACTTCAAATTTGTAATCATATTGAATTTTAACAGTGGGCTCAAATTGTTAATACATCTCTAATAATGACTTGTTCTTTGAAATATTAAATCATCTATAAGCTTAGACCCGGGAGAACAGAAGCAACTGGTGGCATCACTTTATAAGATACAGCTTAGGGAGTCAGGCGGTAGCGCAGCGGGTTAAGCGCACTTGGCGCAAAGCGCAAGGACCGGCATAAGGATCCCGGTCAAGGACCGGCATAAGGATCCCGGTTTGAGCCCCTGGCTCCCCACCTGTAGGGGAGTTGCTTCACAGGTGGTGAAGCAGGTCTGCAGGTGTCTATCTTTCTCTCCCCTTCTCTGTCTTCCTCTCCTCTCTTCATTTCTCTCTGTCCTATCCAACAACAATAAGTACAACAAAACAAGGGAAAATAAATAAAAATAATTTTAAAAAAAGATACAGCTTATATGCAAATAGAATTAAAGGACATAAATTATGGTGAAGTCTTGCATGATACAGCAAATTCTAACAAAGGAATTTTCAAAGTGAACGCAATTGTCAAATAATTTGGTTATAGCAATAACTATCTGTTGCCTTCTTAAACCCTAAGAAAGGCAGAACTTTTCCCCTTTATCTACAAAACCCATATTTCTCCCAGTCCTGGAACCTCTGGGGTGGGGCTCACTTTTCTGCATTCTTCTCTTAATTCATACCAATTGATACTACATCTGCTGATCCCAACCTATTCAATGCAACCAGTACTACCTCGACATGTTTTGCTTTGGATCCTGTCCAGAGATGTCAGGTGTGGAATGTAAGCCTTCCGGCTTCATAGGACTCCTTAATTACATTTCAGGTGGTGCACTTCCTAACAAAGGCCCAAAACCTAGATATAGACTAGGGTATGTGAGATAGGGTTTATGTACACATATAAATTGGGGGAAAATATATACTTTAAAGCGATAGTGCACAATAGCTTACAGTGAGTTAATAAATGCAGCATGCAAGTAGAAAGACCTAAAAAAAAAAAAACCCATAAAGTACTTAATCAGATTGTTTCTTCTTAGACCTAGACACCCTCCTCACCTACTTCCTAATTCACTTCCTTTAATCACTCCAAAGCTAACTTTGTTAGACAAAGTAAGGACTACAAAAGCAGTATAAAGGCAAGAGACTAGCATATTTTAATGATGACTCTTTGGTCATTACCAGGCCACCACATCACCTGAGGCCCTAGTCAGGGAGTCCTGGGATTCCCACACAGGCATGATGGACCTAGACCTCTAACAGATCCCTCTCTCCATGGTCACTATTCATTTCCATAAGGAACAACATAATGGACCCCTTGTGGTCCACCAGAGGACCTTGCCTTCAATGTGAAGTAATAATGGAAGGGAATATTCCACTCTCCAAAGGGAAGGTGGGCAATACACTTGGCCACTAGAAGAAGATGAGTCCTGAAATTAGTGCAGCCTGGAATGTTCCAAGCCATAACCACAGAATGTGAGCTCAGACCTACAGTCTCCTGTGCTGGGCTCAGATCAAATCAATTGAGTTTTCAGTTAACAATATTTATATATTTTTCCCATATTTGGGAGCTATTTTCTTCCCTGATTCAGCTTTCTAGACCTTTTCCAACTATTACACCATTTCCCCAGACAAAACCTTGGGTCCACCTGTACATTAGTTGTCAGGCAAAAACTAATAAAGCCACAGGTCCCTTCGTATACCTAAAATAGACCTACTAGGTTTTTCCAAAATGAAGACCCCCTAAATCTTCATCAGCAATGTTCTTGCCTTTAGGTTCATGATTAGTCAACAACTTCTTCTGCTTTATACCTTTGTACTTCTTTTTCAGCCACCAGGTTCCAAATGCTAACATGATGCCAGCCTGACTTCCCTGGGCAGATGACCCTACCAATATGTCCTGGAACCCTGCCTCCCCAGAGTCTTGCCCCACTAGGGAAAGAGAGAGACAGGCTGGGAGTATGGATAAACCTGTCAATACCCATGTTTAGCAGAGAAGCAATTACAGAAGCCAGACTTTCTGCACCCCATAATAATCCCAGGTCTATACTCACAGAGGGATAAAGAATAGGAAAGCTTTCAAGGACGAGATACAGAGTTCTGGTGATGGGAATTGTGTGGAATTGTACCTCTCTTATCCTATGGTCTTGTAAATATTTCCATTCTATAATTAAATTAAAAAATGTTTTAAAAATTGCCACAACGAAAAAAATAAAATAATGTATTTATTCATTTCCCCTTGAGTCAATTTTATAAGATTTACCCTAAAGCGGGGGGGGGGCAGGCAGTGGCACAGCTGGTTCAGTGCTCACATTATAATGTGCAAGGTCCCAGGTTTAAGCCCCTGTCCCCTACCTGCAAGGGGAAAGCTTCACAAGTGGTGAAAGTAGAGTTGCAGGTGTCTCTCTGCCTCTTTCCCTCTGTATCTCCCCCCTTCAATTTCTCTCTGTTGCTATCCAATAATAAATCAATAAGAATACTTAAAAAAAGATTTACCATAAAGGAAAAAAGGAAATGACATAAATACTCTCTCACACACACATAAAAGAAAATGGCAATTATAAGACATGACAGTGGTATTCTTATTACAAAATCCAAATATAAAAAACACTTGAATTCTTATACAATGTTACATGACCACTGTATTTCAGTAAAAATAATTGTAATAAAAAGAAAAGCTGCAGACAGCTCCTACTACCCTCCTACTTGTCATGTCATTTGTGAACTAGACTGCAAGCAATTCTCCTGGACTTAGGAAGAGGCAGCAGTTAACAGCCATAGGAATCTTAGCAGTCACAGGAGAAGGAACAGCTGAAGTGGGAAATATTTCAGTGGAAAATCAGTTTGCCATAATGCTTTGCCTCATCCTTTTAATTGCCTTCCTCCAGAATCTTAATTTTATAGATGAAAAGCCAGAGGTGAACATACTATTTCTGCTGACAGGTGACTGACAGCAATAATTAAGCACAAAGTTTGGTTGAAGACTGGATTTTCTGAATAGCATTGGGAACCTAGGGGTTGATAAAGCATGAATTTCTCAGCACCTGCAGATAAACTGGAAAGCCTACAAAAGATGTTTTCAAGATTTCCTGGTAGGGGGGCAGCACTGTTCTGCAGCAGTGCTCTGTCTAAAGAACGGATTGTCTAAAAGTAGTGTCTTGAGCACAATGGGGTAGGTGGAGAGATGGGAGGGCAAGATAAAAAGTGCACAGGGACTTTTTATAGACAAATATGATTTAATAAACAGCGAAGAGGACTATCGAAGAAGTGTGATATCTAATAAAAGGATTTAAGATGCAAGATGGACTGGGGTCAGAGTTAAAATGAAATAAAAATGCACTTGGAGCATACTACTGATAATATAAATCCTTTATAATACCACTCACCAAATAGAAATATATTCATCCAACACAGCAAAATTGGAGTAAATGCTTGCTCACATCACTGTAATAATGGAAATAAAACTAAAGAAATAGTAGTCACTTCCATACTTTTAAACGATTTAATGGAAGACAAGAAAGAAAGACACACACATACTCAGAGACTCATATACTAGGGGTCAAATTGGAATCATACTCAGAACCTCAAATATGCAATGCATACACTCCACACTCTGAGCCTTCTCCTTGACTTCATGATGTTTATTCTTAAATTAATTCAATTTCATATTATAATTACTAGTTTCCCAATGACAGTGCATTGCACTGAGTAATCAAGTTACTAAAATTGTACTTATAAAGAATTTTGTAAGAAAAAAAGGTCATTTGTTGAAAACTTATAATGTTCACAAAAGGAGGCTAATTATTCCATATGCATTGTCTAAGAAATGCTCAATGTAAGCCTAAGAATCTTGTTTAAAACCTTGTGTTTATGGAAGCTGAAATTCTGAAACACAAATTGTTCGAATTATGCAACCACAGAATGGTAGAAGCAGAATCCAAAATGGAGGCAACTATATAAAGACCTTTGCCCTTTGGCACCGGTTTATAGTTCAGATTCTGTAGATTATATTTCCTATAGGCTTCTACTCTATAATTTAATTCTAAATATCCATGAGACTGAGAGTCTGTCTGATTGGTCCAATATTAATTTTTTATCCAATCACTGATTGGATTTAACAATTATTTATTAGAGCTCAGATCACCTTTGACTTACAGTGGTGTCAGAAACTACGAGTGGAACTTTCGGTGACTTGGCCATGAAAGTCTGTTGCTTAAAATTCTGTGCCCCTCACCCAACTATTTTTTTTAAAGTCTCACTTTAATTATCCATGTTCCACCGAATTTAGTTAATTATGATCTATAAGCATTTTGTATACTATTCCCTTATCAGAACTAAATTTCTGACCATGCAGCACCAAATCAGGCTTCTTTATTTATGATTTTATACATATATTGATATGTTGCATACTAGTCAAAGAGAATAACTACTAGTCAAAGAGAATAACTCACAAACAGTATTTTCAATATTTTAAGTTTCATATATCAGCATTATATGTGGTGCAATTTAAAATAATGTCTTAAAAAAACATCTTATGGGCAGGGTGGTAACACACCCATAGAGTACATAAGATCACCATGAACCAGGGACTTTGTTCAAGTCCTGGCCACCAACTGCAGGCAGAAAACTTCACCAGCAGTTAAGCCATGTTGTAGGTATCTCTTTCACAATCCCTCTCTACCTCCCTTCATTCTGCATTCCTCTCTGTCCCTATCTAAACAAAAAAGGGGGGGTGGGAAAGGGGGAATGACTGCTGAGTGGTAGATTCATCATGCAGGCACTGAACACAACTGATAACCCATAAAGATTTAAATTTTTTTTAAAAAGTGCTTTAATATTTTGTTATACATTGCACTCTGGGTTATTTTTCTTTCTTTTAAAAAATGTTTATTTTTCTTATGTTTTAATATTTATTTTTTTAAATTTTTATTATTTTTTAATATTTACTTTATTTATTTATTCCCTTTTGTTGCCCTTGTTGTTTTATTGTTGTAGTTATTATTGTTGTTGTCATTGTTGGTTAGGACAGAGATAAATGGAGCGAGGAGGGGAAGACAGAGAGGAAGAGAGAAAGATAGACACCTGCAGACCTGCTTCACCGCCTGTGAAGCAACTCCCCTGCAGGTGGGGAGCTGGGGTTCGAACCGGGATCCTTATCCCGGTCCTTGTGCAGAGAAATTGAGAGGGAAGGGGAGATAAAGATGGAGAGACAGAGAGATCTGCAGCACTGTTTCTCTGCTCAGCTTGAACCAGGACCCTTACATACTGTAATGTGTTCCACCAAGTCTGTCATCACCTAATCCCCCAAATTATGTTTCTATGTTGTTTTGGTGTCTTTATAAAATATCTTTAATTTTGACATGGCTACGATTAAAAGCAAATAAATTTTCTAGGGGTTGGAAGATAGCTCAGTGGGCAGAGCATTCAACCCCTAGTATTAATTGGAAGCACCATGGGAAATATCAATGGGAGGGCCATGGGCCATCTAGCTATGCATTTGTGATTCTTACTTTTTCTCCTCTCCCTCCCTCCTATCCTTCTTGGTGGTATCATGCATATACGAGGTCCTTGGTTTTCCCATTCTTACCAAACAAAAAGCTATAATAAAAGCAAATAATTGACAAGTAAATGTTTTATTTTCTCTGTTATAATCAACTTTTCTTGAAAACTCTTTAGTTGCTGTTACTTGTTTATGTTTTTAACAAGTGATTTCAAATACCAATGAAATATCAAATATAAAATAATTTTTAAAGTTTCAAAAAGTTCTCTCAAATTTTCTTTTTATTTATTTTATATTTGTATATTTGTTTAATAAGAAAAAGAGAGATTGAGAAGGGGAAGAAGAAACAGAGAAGAGAGAAAGAGAGACACCTACAACACTGCTTTGCTGCTTGTGAAATTTCACCCCCTGCTGCTAAGGACTAAGAACTTAACTGTGTATACTTTCACAGGTGTGCTATTTTGGGAGGTGGGAGGGTGGGGCCCCTACTCACCTGCAGGGGGTCTGCAGGTGTCCCTCTCTATATATCCCTATCCTCTCTCAATTTCTCTCTTCCTATCTGAAAAAAATGGAGAAAAAAAAAAGAGAAAAATGGCTGCCAAGAGTGGTGAATTCGTAGTGCCACACTGAGCTCCAGCAACTAGAGGTTAAAAAAAAAAAATGTAGCTATTTTCTAACTTTTTACTACAAAACTTCTATGTAAACAGATCTGATCATTTAATCATTCTTTTTAAACCATTAAAATTGACCTGCAAAGAACTACAACTAGAAATATTAGCTCTCACATTTTCTTGTAGTATACATGTACTTATATTATCACTTCAAAACTATAACCTCCATATTAATATTTTAAGCTCTTTTCTCATCTCATGATATATTTAGGTTAAACTCAACAATAACGTCTGTAGATCCTTGAATCCAGTGATGTTAGAGTTGAAAGTCTGTGAGTAAACATATTAAGATACTCCATTAACCTATTCTTGGTGCAAAACTATATGTACCATATATATATATATACATATGGTACAAAACACAGGGATCATGTAAAGCAGCCAGTTTAAATTCATAGACAGTTATAAAACTCAATTTCTTTACAAAGATTACAAATAAATGTTAAGCAAGAGTTCCAATATTTTCTTCACACATCCGTCTCTAAAGAATGCAACAATGGCCATTTCCAACCATAAATATCTTATATATATATATATTATATAATATATATATTATATATATATATACTTATTTCTGCCACAAATTTAAAAATCTGTGCTTTGTTTTTATTATTAAATATTAAAAGAAAAATGCAACAAAACATTTGTTGTTCACTTACAAGGTACATCAAAGTGCCAGGAAATGCATCATAAATCCAACCCAAATTGTGAATGTTCTTAACCTATAATGTATTTTATAAACTAAAAAGAAGTGAATACAGCTATAAATATGGTCAAAAGATTTGATTTCAGGTCAGGCAGTTGTACACCTGGTTAAGTGCATAGATTATCATACACAAGGACATGGGTTCAAGTCCTTGATTCCCCACCTATATGAGGAAGGCTTCACAATCAGTGAAGCAGTGCTGCTGGTGTCTCAATTTCTATCTGTTATGTCAGATAAAATAAAGTTTAAAAAATCTTTTTTTTTGCCTCCAGGGTTATTTTGCTGGGGCTTCATGCGTGCACTATGAATCCAGTGCTCCTGGAGGCCATTTTTTCCCATTTTGTTGCCCTTGTTGTTGCCCTTGTTGTCATTATTATTGTTATTGTTGCCACTGATGTTGTGGTTGGATAGGACAGAGAGAAATCGAGAAAGGAAGGGATAGACAGACACCTGCAGACCTGATTCACAGCTTCTGAAGACATCCCCCCATACATGTGGGGAGCTGGGGGCTCAAATCGGGATCCTTACACCAGTACTACCTCCAAATTAAAAAATCTTTAAAAAGTACCTTTATTTATACACCCATATTTGGGAGCTACTTTCTTTTCAGATCCAGCATTCTGGTCCTTTTTCCAACCATTGACATCATCTCCCCAGACAATAATTAGGATCCACCTGCATATCAGATTTCAGGCTCAGGAGAAAAAAAAAACTAGTATATCTACAGGCCCTTTGTATCATAACTAAAGTAGGCCTACTAGCTATCTACAAAACTGAGATCCTCCCCCAACTCTTCACCTGCACTACTCCAACCTTTAGGTTCATGATTAGTCAACAACAACGTGTTTGGCTTTATATGTTAACTCTCTTTTCAGCCACCAGGTTCCAGATGCTAGCATGATGCCGACCAGACTTCCCTGGATAGACAACCCCACCAATGTGTCCTGGAGCTCTGATTCCCCAGAGGGAAAGAGAGAGGCAGCCTGGGAACCCCGCCCTACTAAGGAAAGAGAGAGGCAGGCTGGGAGTATGGATTGACCTGTCAACACCCATGTTGTTCAGCAGGGAAGCAATTACAGAAGCCAGACCTTCCATCTTCTGCATCCCACAATGACCTTGGGTCCAAACTCTCAGAGGGTTAAAGAATAGAAAATCTCTCAAGGGAGGGGATAGAATATGGAGTTCTGGTGGTGGGAATTGTGTGAAGTTGAACCCCTCTTATCCTATGGTTTTGTCAATATTCCCCTTTTATAAATAAATAATAAAAATATAAAATTAAATAAAAAAGTACCATTAAAAAGATTTGACTTCATTGATAATTATAACTTTAAGAGGTGAAGTTTAATTTTACAAATTAAGTTATACCACTTATTTTAAATGGCAATACTTGGGCAAATGACCCCTTTTGAAGGCCACTTGTAAAATTTAATCAATAATTTTAGAAATATGTGCTCCATTTTACATAAAATTAAGAAACATAAATCTACACAAATGTAATATGTAATATATTCATTACACATATTTCCATACATTTATAAGTAAATAGTCATAGTTACATAGAAATATTGATTTAAAATTAGTCTTGCAGAAATTGAAAACAACTTAAATATTTAGTAGCTAGAGATAAGATAAAGTAATTGAAGTGGGTACAAAAAGATGGCTAGCTATGTGATATGTGATAAGGTAAAAAAAAAAGATTATATAAAGAAGCATAAAGGATGCTCTCAACTGTATAAAACAAATTATTAGCAAAATGAATGGCCATAAATTTGGAATATGAGAAATATACTCCTGAAACAACAACAGTCTTGTAAAACAACATTTACCTAATAAAAATTAATGCATGGAATGATTTTTAACTCTATATAATGCAGTTAGAAGTGATTTCTACTTAAATTTAATAATATTGCATATGTTATAATTTTTATAATAAATACACATCTACATGCAGATATACACATTTTATTCATTATGGACATTTTAAAATGTAAACTATGTATATATATAACACATTCTATATATGTATGTATATGGGATTTGATTTGATGGTTTATTATAGGAAATCCAAGTACTTGATCTAAGCAAGACAAATATTTATTTTTCTCACTTAATAAAGGTTTATAGGAATGGAATTTGAAGTTTCTATGGAAGCTTCTACATTATCAGTGGCCTAGGCTTCTTATATCTGTCTACTCTAATAGTAGGATTTGATCTCTTTCTAGAGGTGAGGACACATTAGTGTCCATTCTGCCTAAATTTCATACAGGAAGAAATAGGTAAGAGGAGAGGCATATAGCAGAACATCCATTTAATTTTTCTTTTTTATATTTTATTTATTTATTTATTCATTATAGAGATGGGTAGAAATTGATAGGAGGAGGTGCAGTAGAGAGTGAGAGAGAGAGACACCTGCTGCGCTGTTTCACCACTTGTGAAGCTTCCTCACTACAAGTGAGAAGCAGGGGCTTGAACCTGGGTGCTCTGTAAAAGTGACAGTTCCTTCTCTAAGTAATCAGGTTAATTATAAAAAGCCTGCTTCTCCCAAATACCAAGCTATTTCTCTGGTACTAAGCCATGAGAGGTTGATTACCATAGGAATTTATTTTCCTCATTTAATGTCAATAGTAAATTTGGTTAGGACCAGACAATACCATTAAAGGAGAACATTTAGAGGGTTGCTGAAACACTAGTAAATTATGCCATGAAACCTTTGAATTCTTCACTGTTTACATTCTCCTGACTCATTTATCTGTGACACCACACAAAAAAAACCTCTTAAAATTTTAATCCTCTTCATCTGATAATGCGGAATCTCACAATCAAGTAGCATTTACAAAAAAGTCTTTAGTAACATTGTGTAAAACAATTTTACCGTAATACTTGTCTATTTATAAATATAGTCTCAGATCTCTGAAATTTTACTTTATGAAAATAAGACCTTGCTAAAGCTTCTAAAAGAAGAATTTTAGCACCTACCCCTTGTGTAGTTTTTTTGTCACACATTGTACTAAATGTGTCACAACTATTCAATTAAGTAGTCACAATTATCATCAATCTGTAAATTAAAAATTGAAATCAAAAAGCACATTGATGAGTGCAAGATTAAAAAAACAATAAATAATAATTGCCATTAGTTTCAAACATAACTTAGATAGCTATTTTGCTTTGCACTTGCAGTGGAGTTTAAAGGATCAAATTGTCTAGATTGTGACTCAGTGTATAAATTACATTATTAATGTAAATCTATTTTATAAGGTTTGTAATAATACTTATGTGAATTTGCAACATAATGTAAATATGTTGTATAGATGCATGAAATAAACAAAAATAAATAAATAAAACCTTAAACTGAAACAAATCCACATTGACTAAAGTAGTTTAAGGAAAGTTTCTCCTATTCAATGCTCAATATGTAATAGACACTACTATTATTGTTATTATTGTTCCTCAAAAAAGCATGTCTTCAGGAGTAATTGAAAAAGTACGCAGAGTGTTAATTAGAAAGGAGTCTGATTGGGGGCCGGGCAGTAGCACACTGGGGTAAGTGTACATGTCACAAAGCACAAGGACCAGAGCAAGAGTCCCACTTCAACCCCCAGGCTCTCTACCTGCAGGTGGTCGCTTCACAAGCAGTGAAGCAGGTCTGTCAGCCTCTGCCTTTTTCTCCCCCTCTGTCTTCCCCTCCTCTCTAGTCTATAATACAATAACAAGGGCAACACATGGAAAAAAGGCCTCCAGGAGCAGTGGATTCATAGTACAGGCTCTGAGCCCCAGTGGAGGCAATAAAAAAAAAAGAAAAAGAAGAAGGAGGAGGAGGAGGAAGAAGAGGAGGAAGAGGAAGAGGAGGAAGAAGAAGAGGAAGATGAGGAGGAAGAATAGGAGGCAGAAGAAGAGAAAGAAGAAGGAGGAAGAGGAGGGGGAGGAGGAGGGGGAGGAGGAGGGGGAGGAGGAGAGGGGAGGAGGAGGAGGTGGGAGGAGGAGGGGGGGAGGAGGAGGAGGAGGAGAAGAAGAATGAGACTCTGATTATCTCTCTCTTGATCTAAAATCCAAAACTATGCCCCCTTTTCTCTATAGTAATAACTAAACATGTAGAATTTATTGTCATTAGTGAGCCCCCAAATATATAAAAAGTAATAATATTTCTTTACTATTAGACAGCCAGATATAACAATTCTAACAGTTACTACTATAATGTCTTTGCTTCTTTCAGTCCTAATATTGGACTGATTTTTCTAAAGTCAATTAATAACATATCCTTGGAATACTGAAAACTATATCCCAAATTTAAGTAATTATTGCCTTCTTGCTTGTTCCAAAGTGGATCCTGGCTTCAGTCATGTACCAGTCTGCTTTTCTCAGTCATTAACATTAGTCACAGTTTCAAGGAAATATAAGAGCATAGCTAACACCTCTCATAGGATTAACTATATTCTTGTGGATCTGAGAATAGCTTTATCTAACATAACAATCTTCAAGCTGCCAAATAAGACAACTAAATTTTATTCATTTATTATGTGTTCAAATAAATAAAGTTCATCCTCAATATAAAACATTCATCTATCTTAGATATTTTTCGTAAATATTGGTCTGTAATGATTTCCAAAATAAAAGCAGATGACAACAGTCTCTACTCTGAATTTCTTGTTTGTCTGTGCAATAAAGAAGAAATCTATGATGACAAATTACTAGAATTTTTATTTTATTATGCTGCTGAGCCTTTCAAATTATTTATCTTCAAGGTATAAGGCTGATATTTGCATCCTGAGTCATTTCTCTAGCTTTACTACTCTATTTTTACGACTCAGAATCCAACATATTGGCACAAGAATGGTAAACATTTTTGGCATCTTGGAAACATTTTATTTCTATTCCTTTAAGCTTTTCTTTACCCAGCTTAGATCACACATAATGCATTAGAAAACAAAAAAAGCTGGAGCATTAAAATACAAAAGTGATGGAATATTTAAGTGTGCAGGTTTATAAAATGACTAAACATTATATTCACTATGATAGTATATTTTAACTATTATTTTAATTTATTTTCCTGAATGTTTGTATTTATGTTTAAATAGATGCAACGAAATATCAACTTTGGATTGTCAGCTTATAATGAAAGTTTATGATTTAAAACAAAAAGAAGCTAATTTAATGACTTTCAGATTCAATTATTTGATTTTAAAATATTTTACTGCTATTGTTTCATTAGTTTACATCTTTAGAAACACCTAAGTTCAATACATATAATGCATGAAATAATACTTGGATTTTACTTTATAAAAATATTATTTTATTATAACTATCATGAAAATTTACATTTTAAATATTGCAAGTTTAACTATGAACATAAAATAAATGCACTTATTTAGATTTAATAGCAAATAATTAATATCCTGGGTTTGGGTGGTAGTGCTCTGGGTTGAGCATACTTGCTACCATGCATGAGGACCTGGGTTCAAGCTCTTATTCCCTACCTGGAGGGAGGAAGCTTCATAGCAGTGAAATAGATCTGCAGGTGTTTTTCTTTTTCTCTCCCTTTCTATCTCCCTTCTCAATTTCTTTCTGTTCTACTAAAAAAGAAAAGAAAACAGGGTCAACAGAAATGGTGATTTCATTATACTGGTACTGAGCCTCAGCAATAACACTGGTGGCAATAAAAATAATTAATTTCAATTATATTCAATATCTTTATCAATTCTCTTCTGATAAAGTCTAACTTAAGATACTACAATACTTATAGCATGTTAACTATAATTTCTTTTTAACATTTTCAGTGGTTATGAAGACACTTTAATAGAATAACGAAACAAAGCATGAAATTTTAGATTTAAACTGCGCTTTAAGGGAGAAGAGGGAGGAAGAGATAGGTAGGTAAACATAGATAAGGAGGTACATGAATGTATAGCAGTATGGATACTCAGACACATGCAGAGAATATTTTGCCATTATTTTAAGGATTCATTTATCTCTTTGAAAAATCATTTTATTTATTCTTTTGGTTTTTAACATAGTTTCTTTCCTCTTTCTGTCTCCTTTCTCTTCTTTATTTCCTTTCTTGTAGCACTAGGGAATGAACATAGGGCCTTTCACACACATAATACTAATGATTCATCTGTCTTGCCAAATTTTATTCTATAATTTCAGAGAGGGGATGAGGGAAAAGCAACAAAGTACCATTTCACTATCCATGCCATCCATGGAGCTCCCCAGCTGATGGTCAATGCTGCTCCCATGTAGTAATGGGAATGAAACGCAGGACCTCACAGACAGTAAGGCATACCCTTTATCTGCTGAATCAAATCTTGTGCCCTAAACGTAAGCTATTTCAACATCATTTTCACTTTGCTTTATTATTACTTATTCTTCGGGAGTAAGTCCTTCTGCTTATGGTGATAGAATTTGTTATGTACTTTTTTTGGTTTTGCTTTTGGTTTTCCCTTTAAAAAACTTTATTATTGAGCTAAAACAAAAGAGCACAACATAATTTATTTTACAAAAATCCATATATATATATATGTCTTGTTACTATAATCTTACCAATAATATAAGAAAGGAGAGACTGCTTTATTTTTATGTATTTTTACTTCTAGCAAAGAGGACACTATTCTGAAGCAATGAGAAAGAAAAAGAGTACCAGGCACAGTTAACTGTCGCCCCCCACCATTTTTCTTTTTTTTTAATATATTTTTTACTATTTATTTATTTATTTCCTTTTGTTGCCCTTGCTGTTTATTGTTGTAGTTATTATTGTTATTGTCATTTTTGGATAGGACAGAGAGAAATGGAGAAAGGAGGGGAAGACAGAGAGGGGGAGAGAAAGATAGACACCTGCAAACCTGCTTCACCGCTTGTGAAGCGACTCCCTTGCAGGTGGGGATCCAGGGGCTCGAACCAGGATCCTTATGCTGGTCCTTGAGCTTTGAGCCACGTGGGCTTAACCTGCTGTGCTACCACCTGACTCCCTCTATTTTTCTGAATATAATAATAGATTATTGTCTCAACTTCTATACATCTTGATGAAATGTTATAGCAGCGCAAATTATTTTAAATGTGCTTTCCTACTGGATAAACTTTAACCTAGATTTTCTACTAAAGGTCTTTCTTTGAAAAAAAAAGGAAAAAAAAATAAGAAGTGAAGATAAAACACCTGTCCAGTAAGTGAGTGCATGGTGGACTTTGGAGCAGTTCAATAAACAAGTGAGCTCTGTTTAATCTGTCAGGCGTCTAAATGTCTCCCTTGGCTACATCTATAAAAGACAAGATTGGAAATGACAGTATTCCTGGAGCCAGCAGCTGGAGGGCCTTGGGTTCAGACTGGGCTTAACTGGCCTGTGAAAAGGCAACATGTTAGCATTGAACCAGCTCCCTGAACTTCTCTTTTTGGAGGCACCCTTTGGGGGTGGGGTGGGGATATGGGGGCTGGGGATAGGGATGAGGATGGAGATGGGGGTGGGGGTGGAGATGGGGCAGGGCTGGGGGGGCATAAAGAATGCTCTCATTCTAGTCTGTTTCAATTATTTTCCCTGCCCTCCCAGCATCCTCCCCTACAAACCCAGTCCCAGTAAGAAATAGCACCAAGATCTTCAGGGTGTATCACTGTTCCCTGGGAGGGGCTGTTTACATTTTAATTTTGTTTGTTAGCTCCTTTACAATAGAACCTATTCTAATCTATGGAGGTTTCTCTATTACTAATTTATACTATTATCAATTGAGTATATAGTTGAATATATCAATATACATTAAAATATACAAATATTAAATGTTCAACTAGATTACTTTTTGCATAAATATATGTATATCTACATCTACCACATATATAAAAATATAGAAATTTCCCTATTTCCTATGCTCTTTTAGTCAATATCCACTGAAGGATAATTACTACAATTCTTGATATAGATACTATCATGATTGTTTTGTTCCCAGTCTTGGCGAAAACTATCAATCTCTTACCATACGCATACTATTTGCTATAGAAATTTTACAGGTAGCCTTTATAAGATATAGAAATCTGTCCTTTTATTCTAGGAAGTCTCATGGATGTGTTGAATTTTGGCAAATATTTATCAGCAACTAAGGAGGGAGGTGATAATTAAAATTTGTCTTTTAAAATATGTTGAGATCTATTATTTTTAAACAGCTATTATGACAGAATTCTATTCCTGCAATTGACTCAGTAGCAAATTTCAAATCATGAAATTCAGAGCTTATGGAGTTCAATTTCCATAGCTCTAAGGAAGTCATTATTTCCAGACATTTTTAATATTACTATCTCACCTTAGAAGTATGGTACCATAACAATTGTTGAAATGTGACTCCCTATATATATCCACTAGAATCACTTGGCAAAAAAACTAATTATATGATGGATCAATATTATTCTTATTATAACTCACAAAACTTTAATGAAATCCAGATAAAAGTAGTCAAATGAAATGTACATATTCTAGTTTTTGTTTTGTTTTGTTTGGAATTTACCCAGTAAAGTTTCATTGGCATTCATTTATTTAGTCTGATGAGAGTGATGAAAAATAAGCAGGAAACAGGAACAGGGAACTAGTAGTATTAAAACTAGATAGAGACAAGAGTGCAGTTTGTGGCCCTCTTGTGGAGATATCAGAAGACAAAAACCTTCCATAGTTCTGAGAGGTAATCCTCACATTTGTGTAGAACAGCTCAATAAATGAATTCTTGTAATGATAATCCTAAATGATCTACAAAGTATTAAGCTATATTCAATTTGTTGTTATTGTTAAGAATAATTTTAAAAATATTTTATGCAAAAATTGATAATGCCTTCCAAGTAGAGAAAAACTCTGTTTATATATAATTAGCTATACATAAAGGTATATATTATAAAGTCAAATAGCAATATAAGTGAAGTTAAAAATATTGTATAGCTATTTAAAACATATGAGTTAAACATAGTATCAATATATAAGGTGATATATTAAATATATACATGTAAAATGATATATTACATGTATACCTTTACATATAAATATATTTGACATATACTTAAGTTGACTATTTGGGATTCAGTATCTCAACCTTTAGGATAATTAAAATTTAACTTTACTGTTAACGTGAACTCATTCTTTGTCACTCTGCTCTTTAAAAAACAAATGCAGTTAAGTTCAACAACTAAGAAATTTACATAGCAAATAAGTTCAAGATGGGTTCAGTAAACAACAGCTGTCATGTGGCATCAACTTACATCTTTTCTATTCTTGCATCTTTTCCTTTTACCCAAAAGTATACTGAAGAATAATTATTTCATGATTTTTAAAACAATTTAAAGGTATACGAGATTACTCCAAAACTCTAATTGTGATTATTATTATTATGATTGTCAAAGGCAAGAAAAATAATTCAGTGTTTCTAATTGGTGTCTTAATACAGATGTCCTCAACCATCTGTGAAAGCAGTAAAGAAAAAAATATTCCTTTGGGTCCAGCAACAGAAGCTAGGTACCAAATGCAAAACTGATGAGGGTTGAAGTTTTACACTAGAAAATCTTAATTGAATTCTCTCACCTTTTGCCTGGCAGAACATAATCTTCAAAACCTATTAAACCTTCTGTATTCACATTGATCCTGGAAATTTCACAAAATTCTGTTTAAAATGAAATTGTGCTTGCTATTCAAGCCTATTCCAATAAGGAAACTAAAGTTTGCATGACCTGAAGTATAAGAAAGAGAAATTTAATGATATGTTAAAACATTTTGAAAACATTAACTGTTTATTATATTTACTATACTATAATAGTCATGGGTTAATAAAATATTTGGAACTGATATGTTATACAGCATTATATGCACAATACAAATAACCCAGGCTTTTCATTGGGGACCCAGAGGCCAAAGCTTCTTCTTCTAGCGTTTGCCCTTCTTCCGTAGCCAGTTAAATGGCTTTGAAAGTGACTGGGATCCATGTGGATTCAGTCGGCTAGGAAGGATCATCAGTTTCTCCAATGAATGGGTACTCACGGGATGCACCATGAGAAGGTCGATCCAATGCACCCCGCCAAAGCTTCAATCCCTGGCATCACCATATTCCACAGCTGAGCAGTGCTGTGGTCTGTCTCTATTTCCCTCTTGGTTCATTTTCTTTCATAATAAATAAATATATAAAGCTTAAAGAAAGAAATGATATGTTGGAAATGGAAGCACAAGATAACTTAAACTATTGATAAATAAAAGGCTGGGAGAATAGCATAATGGTTGTGCAGACAATTTTCATGCCTGAGGTTACCAGGAACTAATCAGTCTTTAGCACCATAAAAAGAGCTGAGCAGAGATCTGATTAAAAATTAATTAACTGAACTAAAATGAAAAGTTTACTTCTAAGATTTTTTCATATATCCTTATTCCTATCTTTCATGCATGCTCTTTATATCAAGTAAAAGTAAGCCCATGAGAAGGATAACTATATCTAAGTAGAAACTATTTGATTAAGTACTTTATGATGTCTATTTTAGGTTTTTCTACTTGCTTGCCACACTTACTGAGTCAGTGTAGACCACTGCACACTTTTAACTTAAGGTATATATTTTCTCCTAACTTACAGATACATGTGCACATGTGCCCTATCTCATGGGTCCTGATCTATATCTAGGTTCTGTGGCTTTGTTACACCACCTAAAATGGAACTAAGGAATCCTATGAGCTAAAAAAGGACTCACCAGAGTAATGGAGCTGGAAGGAAGGTAAACATCCCAGACCTGGCATCTCTAGACATAGTCCGAAGTGAAACATGTCAAGATGCCACTGGTTGCACTCATTTGGTTGAGATCAGCAGATGCAGTATCAAATGGTACGGACCAAGAGAAGCATAAAGGAAAATGAGCAAAGTCCCAGAGGTTCCAGGATTGGGAGAAAAAAAAGTGGGGGGGGGTTTATAGAGAATGAGGAAGGTTCCTTGCTGTTTTACAGCTTAAGAAGGCAATAGTTAATTATAATAACCAAGTTATTTGGGAACTTGACTTACTTTGATAATCCCATGGTTAGGACTTATTGTACAATACAAGATCTTACCATGATTTGTGTTGTTAAATGCTATTTATAAATAGCTGTATACTTGTTTTATTAATCCATCCCCAAACTGCAAGTTCCATGAGGAACTATGATTACCACTATTATGTTGACCATTGTATACAGTTTCATATACTTACAGCATATGGAATACTAAACTGTCTGTGCTGGATAGAAAATAGACATTCAAGTTAAACTGTTTTTGTCACATTTAGTTCAGAAATTTACTCTTAGATGGGAAAAAGTAATAAAGGAAAATTGGAAAGTATTGTAAGAACACTTTCTAATTAGTTAAGCGTTCACCATATGTTAAGTCTCCACTCTGCTATCTTTATTCTATTTTTTCTTGCTTACTAAATAGCTAGTTTTTCTTCCTTTTTTGCTGCAAAAAATTATCTTCTTTCTCAAACTCTTTCAGTAGCACTCAATCCTGCTTTGCCAATCAGTCTGGTATCCATATCACTAGCCCCAGTCTGCCCACATCTATCACCTCCATCACTTCCTCCACCTGTTTCCCACATACTAATCAAGAAATACCACTCATTTCTCCTTCTGTCTCCCTCTTTCTATAGATGCTTTATAGGACAGTCTATGCTATTTCAAAAACCTAGAACAAGTTCCCATCTGCCATGTGTTCAACTATCATTTCTCCTTCATTAAAATATTTCTTAAGTTCAAGCTCATTTCAGAAAAAGTATGAGTATGAAAGGAATGAGATGCCTCACATTTGGCTTCAAGTGCTTGAAATCATCTATATAGCTACCTGGGTTTCTACATAAGAGAATAATAAAAATTAAATTTCAAAATAGAAAATTATTATAGCAACTTATATATAAAACCTTTCACATAAGAGAGAGAGAGAGAGAGAAAGTCAATTTACCATTCTAGTTGTATGTGGTGACCATAATCTAATCATGATTTTTATGCATATAATCCCTACCTGAAGCATGCAAACCCCATTATCTATAAATTGAATCATTTCCATGGTCACTTCTTCCATTTTTTATGTATTTAAACATTTCATACCCTTGATGGGGATGTTTTTATCAGAGTAAAAAGAGAAATTTGACAGTTTCCAATTGGGGGAAACAATATACTTTTAATGTCAGACTGGTGCAAAGGTTGACTTCACCATTAACCCAATCCTTTGAGTCCCAAATTAAATATTAAGCTAACTGTGGAAATCACTAGATTTCCTGACTAAGATAGGAAGTGGCCAGATATAAGTATACATGTCTTCTTAAAGCTGGAACTGAAAAAAAAAATGCCATGATTTTACTAAAAGTGAGAACTGGGTTCTTTAAAAGCTTATATTTAGAAATGGTAGGTGAGGGCAGGGGCGGGGGAGGGGGGAGATAGCATAATGGTTATGCAAAGGGACTCTCATGCCTGAGATTCCGAAGTCCCAGGTTCAGTCCCCCACACCACAATAAGCCAGAGCTGAGCAGTGCTCTGGTATTTGCCTCTGTGTCTTTCCCTGTCTGCATCTCTCTCAAAAGTAAAGTAAAATAGATATACCACTAGCTAGACTCATTAAGAGAAAAAGAGAAAGCTATAGTAGAATTACTTAAAATGAGAGGAGACATTAAAACTGATGATGCAGAGATACAAAGGATCACGCAAGACTATTAGGGACGCCTATATGCAAATAAATTTGATAACCTACAAGAAATGGACCCACTTTTAGAGTCAATCAACTACCAACCTTGACACAAAAGGGGAAGTTCTTCCATTTCTTTGTGCCATCCTCTATTTTTTTTCACTGAACATAAATATTTGAATTGAAGTAATATATGTAAAAACATTATGAAATACACATGTATTTACAGTGGTTTTTTTTTTTTTTTTTTTTGAGAGAGAGAGAGAGACTCTCTGAACAGCCATTATTGATTCTTTTTTTCTGTCAAGTTGCAGGAGTTTCACTGTTCAGGGTTGACTTTTTGGTTTTTCATCTAGAAAGACTGAGGCAGGGCTGGGGAGATAGCAGTGGTTACACAAGACTTTCATGCCTGAACCTCTGAGATGCCAGGTTCAATCCCCAGCACTGCCGTAAGCTGAAAGTGAGCAGAACTCTGGTCAGTGTCTGTCTCAGTCTCTCTCTCTCTCTCTCTCTCTCTCTCAGTAAATCACTTTTTGATTAATATGTTTTTTTGTCCTCTTTTATTTTTTTAAAGTATAATCTTTAACATATAGGCACAACCTCTCATCTCCCTTTTATTGGTGTCTAAGAGACATAATAAGACCCCTGTGTTCCTTCATACTGTTCCACACCCTCCTTCCTCAGAGTCCTTTGCTTTGATGTATATGCCACAGCCAGTTCAGGTTTCACCTTGTTTTTCCTTATCGTTCTTTCTTCTTAAACTCTACCTATATGTGAGATCACTTGGCATTGGTCTTTCTTTTTCTGAATTGTCTCACTCAACATGATGCCATCAAGTTCTGACTACACTATTCTAAAAGAGATAACCTCATTATTTTAACTGTATTTTATACAACTTAATAGTGTATAATGCACTATAACTTCCTTAGCTATTCATCTACCATCAGACATCTGTGTTTCTTCCAAGTTTGGGCTATTATAAACTTCATTGCTATGAACATTGCTGTGCGTATATCTTTTTGGATACGTGTTTTTTGTCTTCCCAGGGTAAATCCCTAGGAGAGAGATTGTGGAGTCATAAGGTAAGTCCATTCCTAGAGTTCTGATTAATCACCAGAAGGTTTTCCATAGGAGTTGGAGCAACTTACATTCCCACCAGCAACGTAGGAGAGTATCATTATTCCTACAGTATTTCCAATAGTTGTTTTTGTCTTTCTTAATGTATGACATTCTCACAATTGTAAACTAGTATCCCATTGTTTCTGTTTGCATTTCCCTGATCATCAGTGACTGAGCTTTTTTTTTTTCTTATGTTTGTTGGCCCTTTAGATCTCTTCAGAGAAGATACTGCCCATATATCCCCCCATTGTTCAGTCGGGTTGTTTTTCTTTTTATTGTTGAGTTCAGTGAGTTCATTGTATATTTTGGTTATCAGTCCTCTGTCTGATGCAGTGTCATCCTTTATTTCTTTTAACAATGACCTATAGTTTTCATTGAAAAGGTCCTTCACCTCATTTCTTAGACTTCTAATTATTTTATCTCTGGGGGTTCAATTGTAAATGGGACTGCTTCCTTCAGTTCCCTATGCTCTGAGCCATTATTTGTGTATAGAAATGCCACATATACGGGTATTAATTTTGTGTTCTTTTACTTTACTTTACTTGAAATAAAATGTTCCCCAGTTCCACCATAAATAGACAGGCAGGTCCGCTGTTTCTGCATTTCAGCAAACTAGGTTTTGCAGAAGATAGCCAACCAAATTGTATGTTTTATTTTGTATTCACTTGCACCTTGGCACCCCAGACTGGGCATGGAATGTAACCAATCCATCTCATCCTTTGTCTTAAATGTACCTTTGTGACTCATAATGTGACCAATCCATTCGCACAGTCCCCTTGTACCTGAACACACCTGATTGGTGCATGTTGTAACTACCTTGTAACCTATTAAATTGTACCTTTTTCAAAACCACCATGTAGCCAACCAGTGCATGATGCACCTGGCTTGAAAGGTATATAAGCGGTTTTCCAAATAAGGTGGACAGTCTAGCATGGCAGGTGTCCACTAGATTCCGCAGGCATAAGAAAATATTTCCCTGCCCTCCATGTGGTCTCAGCCTCAGGCTCGTCCTTTAGATCTGCTGCACCTTGGAGCTGAAACACCTTGGAGATATAACACTCTTGAGCTGCAACACTCTTGAGCTGTAACACTTGGAGCTGGTGAAATATCCGCAGAACAAACTTATTGATAGTTTCCAGTATTTTTTTGTAGTTTTGGAGGTCTTCTAGATATAATGTATCATCTGCAAATAATAATTTACCTCCTTCCTTTCCAGTATTAATTCCATTGATAAAGATCTCTATCCCCCATTTTTTTCAAATGATCTTGGCTCCACAACCTTTCTTCTAAATCTTTTATTTATTTACCTTTTATTGGATAGATACAGACAAAAACTGAGGGGGGAGATAAAGAAAGGAAGACAGAGAGGCTCCTGCAGCCCTGCTTCATCACTTGTGAAGCTCTTTTCCTGCAGGTAGGGACTAGGGCCACATAGCCAGGTGTGCCACTGCCTGCACCCCCATGCCCCATTACTGATATATTTTTCTTACTTGATTGCACTGGTGAAGACCTCTAGAACTATAATAGGTTTCATGAAAGTGAACATTCTTGTCTAGTTCCTGATTTTAGAAGGAAAGCTTTGTTCATGGATTGGGGTTAAGTATCATTAAAATGGCTCTTTCAAAAGACTGTAGACACAGGAATGCTCCCTTCCACCGTCTATGAAGCCAACATCACCCTGATACTAAAAGCAGACAGGGACACAACAAAAAAGAAAACTAAAGACCAGTATCTCTGATGAACATAGATACTAAAATATTTGTTGGTATGCTTCTAAATTCTGCTTCTAAGACCCCTTCTGTTGCATTGCTTGAGGCTGTGGTCTATTTACATAATCATTGTTTTCATTGGTTTAATCCCCACTGGTTCTCTGCCTATTTTCTTCTCCCCACCCCCTATCCTATGTACTTCCTCTTCCTGACACTTCCGCCTCAGGAGACATAAAAGACGGGGCTTTCGAATGAAGAAAGATTAGATTAGAAGAGATCAGATTGTTGAACTGCATCCCCGCTCACCAATAAAGATTGAACAGCGTTCCCAGCTCAGTCATGAGTCACTGGTCCTCTGTCTCCCACCTGTGAAGCTAGCCCAGCAAATATTGAACAAAATTCTATCCAACCAGACATTTAAAAAAATGTAGATCATAACCAAGTGGGATTTACTCTAGGGGTGCAAGACTCATTCAACATACAAAAATCAAAGTGATCCACCACATCAATAAAAGAAAAAAATAACCACTATCTCAACAGATGAAGAGAAAGCCTTTGACAAAATCCAATAATTTTTTATAATCAAAATACTACAAAAATTGGAAGAAAAAGAAAATTCCTTAATAAAGTGGTATCCATATACAGTAAACCTACAGTCAACATCATACTCAGTGATGAGAAGCTGAAAGCATTCCCACTCAGATCAGGTACTAGGTAGTGCTGCCCACTTTCACCTTTACTCCTCAACATAGTTTTGGAAGTTCTTGCCATAGCAGTAATGCAAGAGAAAAAAGATTAAAGGTATATAGAGTGGAAGAGAAAATGTCAAACTCAAAAAGTCAATCTGTGTACTATTGTATTATTTGCAGATACACAAAGAAAAACCTAGAGAATTCATCAGGTGGTGCTGTACCTGGTTGAGTGCAAATATTACAATGTGCAAGAACTTGGTTTCTAGGCCCCAGTTCCCACCTTTAGGAGGAAAGCTTTGTGAATGGTGAAGCAGTGCTTCAGATGTCACTCTGTCTCTATTCTTCTCTATCATCCCCTTCCTGTCAATTTCTGGCTATCTCTATTCAATAAATAAATAAGAATATTAAAAAATTAAAAATAATTCATGTAGCTCCTGGACATTACTAGGCAATATGTAAGGTGTCATTAATTACATAAAAAAGCTAGTGGAATTCCTTTACTCAAACACTAAGTCAGAAGAAGATTATCTGCAACACAATCCCATTCACTATAGCTGTAAAGTCAATAAAATATTTAGGAATAAATCTAGCAAAAGAAATGAAAGACTTGTATGCTTAAAATTATGAGTCACTATTCCAGGAAGTAGACACAAAGGGAAAATTATTTCATGTCCATCAATTGGAAGAATTAATATCATCAAAATGAATATACTACTTAGAGCCACATACAAATTTAATGCAATCCCCAGCAAGATACTATCAATTTTTTTTAAAAAAGAGAATAGAATAAAAGCTACAAATGTTCACCTGGAACCAGAAAATACCTAGAATCACCAAAGCAATCTTGAGAAAAAAATAAAAGAATTCCCAGATCTCAAACTATATTACAGGGTCATTGTTCACAAAACTGCTTGGTTCTGGACCAAAAATAGACACACTGCCTATTGGAATAGATTTGAAAGATGAGAAATAAGCCCCCATACCTATAGATATATAATTTTTGACAGGGGGCCCAAATTATTAAATGGAGAGTCTCTTCAACAAATAATGCTTGGAAAAATTGGGTTGAAACAGGCAGAAGACTGAAACTGAACCACTACATTTCAGCACATACAAAAGTAAACTCCAAATGGATCAAAAATGAAGGTTAGATTAGAAGCTATGGGCAGCACTCATTCCCATCTAAATTTTATAGGCTTCTTAAAGGATACAAATCCAATTGCAAGAAGATTAAAACAAAAATAGTAGACCAATGGGACTACATTAAATTAAAAATCTGCACAGCAAGAAACCACCGTCCAAACAAAGAAGCTTTTTACAGAACGGGAAATCTTTATATGCTATACATCCAACAGATATATAAAGAGCTCACCAAACTCAGAAACAACCAAACAAAGACTCCATTCAAAAATGGGCAGAGGATATGAACAGAATATTCACCAAAGAAGAGATTCAACAGGCCAACAAACGTATGAAAAAAATGCTACAAGTCATTGATTGTCAGAGAAATACAAATAAATACAACAATGAGATGCCAATTCACCCTTGTAAGAATGGCATATAACAGCAAGGATAGCAACAATAAATGCTAGAAAGGTTGTGGGGACAAAGGAACCCTCCAGCACTGCTGGTGGGAATGTAAATTGGTCCAACCCCTGTGGAGAGCAGTCTGGAGAACACTCAGAAGGCCAGAAATTGGCCTAACCTGTGACTCTTGGAAATTACTCTCCTAGGGATATATCCTAAGGAACCAAACATATCCATCCAAGGTGATTTGCGTATACCTATGTTTACCGCAGCACTTTTTGTAATAGCCAAAACCTAGAAGCAATCCAGATGTCCAACAACAGATGAGTGGCTGAGAAAGTTGTGGCATATATATATATATATATATATATATATATATATATATATATATATATATATCAGCTATGAAACATGGTACATTCAACTTCTTCATTTCATCTTAGTTGTAGCTTGAAGGAATCATGTTAACTGAGATAAGTCAGAAACAAAAGGATGAATATGGGATGATCTCACTTATAGACAGAAATTGAGAAATAAGAACAGAAGGGGAAACACAAAGCAGAACTTGCAGTGAGTTTGGTGTATTACACCAAAGTAAAGGACTCTGGAGGCTGGGAGGAGAGTGGCAATGGGGGTGGGGGGGTCAGGTCTTGGTACACAATGATGGGGGGAGACCTAGACTGAGGGTTAGAGGAGTTATGCAGAAAACTGGGAAATTTTACACATGTACCAACAACTGCATTTACTGTTGAGTGTAAACTATTAATTTACTCAAGAAAGAAATTGAAAAGGGGGTCAGGTGTTGGTGCACCTGGTGCTCACATTATAGTGCTCAAGACCCTGGTCCCCACCTGCACGGAGAAAGCTTCATGAGTGTAAAACAGGGCTGCACTTGTCTCTCTCCATCTCTCTCAATTTATGTCTATCCCATAAATAAATAAAAAGAAGTTTAAAAATTTTAATTGTAGCTCCATTCCACAGTATTGGGGTGACTATAATGTCATGAATAAAAGTTCAACGCCTCTGTTCTTGTTATATATCTACATTAAAAGTACGATGAGCGCAAGTGGCGCAAAGCGCAGGGACCGGCGTAAGGATCCCGGTTCGAGCCCCCCTCCCCACCTGCAGGGGAGTCGCTTCACGGGCGGTGAAGCAGGTCTGCAGCTGTCTATCTTTCTCTCCCCTCTCTTGCTGTCTTCCCCTCCTCTCCCCATTTCTCTCTGTCCTATCCAACAACAAAGCAACGTCAACAATGGCAATAATAACCGCAACGAGGCTGCAACAACTAGGGCAACAAAAAGGGGGAAAAAATGGCCTCCAGGAGCGGTGGATTCATGGTGCAGGCACCGAGCCCAGCAATAACCCTGGAGGAAAAAAAAAAAAAGTACGATGACTCAGTTTGAGCTTAATCTTTATCATTTTCTGTAACGGTGCAAATATATATATATATCCCATAGAATAGAACATTCTAAAGCTTGACCTTAACTTAGGAAATACATGTGTGTATAATAGTACTGTTTGGAAAAAAAATTCTTTACTCATCATTTGATATACTGCTCATTCACAAAGAAAGTGTTGTATAAGGCTGTCATTAAGAACTATAAAGAGCTCATGAAATCTAAAAAAAAAAAAAAAATGGCTGTTAGCAGTAAACATGTACAATTATATGCCACATTTCAAAAAAAATTCACTCTATTTATGGCATCCATTTTACAATTATAATCAGAATGGGAAAAATAAACAGAAAATGCATTTATCTAGCTAAGTTTTTCAATTTTACTGATCTTCATTTTTTCCATTAGGGAATCCACTACAGTTGATTTGAAAACTTCCCAATTAAAAATTTTTGAAAGCTGAATTCAGGGACTTCTTTTTTTATTAATATGATGAGGAAGCTCAGAGAACACACAGTGCATTCTCTGTTAATATTCCTCAAAGCCCTATTTCTCCTTATTTTAGGTAGAATAGTTTATTTAGGGAACTAGTCTTCAGTATAAGCATAACATCAAAGAGCACATTTCACACATATTCCCCATCATCGTCACAGCCTCTCAGAATCAAGAATCTCAGCCAGAAGAAAAATGAGGAGTAAGAAACAGCAAAAAGACTATTTATAATGGCTTTCAATTTCTAACGATAGGAAGAGTGAATGAACAATTAAGTGAATTGTTTTAAAAATACAGTTATACACATTATGTATGCCATATACTTAAATCTTAAAAAATAAAAGTAGTTAACTTTTAGACAACTAACTTTGTTTCTAAAAATTAAAATTAATCCAGAGAATTAAGCTGTCTTTTCAATGAAACTATTAGTTCAATCATTTAAAGGTACCCACAGATTTCTGGATGACAATAGAATAGCAGCACCCCAGGGTTGCTCCTCTGGTCAGCTACTTAAAGCAATTAAAAAATCACCTGAAGTCTTGTCAAATTACAACTGGGATTTCTGAAGAAACTCACATAGCCACAAGTGGATGTAGGTCTGTGTGGTCAGTGGGCAGGAAAGGGGTGAGGTAAAGATTCCCAGACAGAAAAAAAAGATATTCTCAACAGAAACGAGTGCCATCTCAGTATTTATGTGGCAGAGAACATTGTTGGCTGCATGATGATGAGAAATTTATGGGTACTTAACCTATAAACTCAGGAGTATCAGGATATTGAATTGCTCACAAGGACTCACCAGTATACAAGTGAAAAATCTAATAAAAAATGAAGGTTGTGTGGCCTTCCCAAGCCTCAGCAGCCAGCTAGGAAAATTAATTCTGCCTGTTTTCTGAGCACTTAGAGAAAACATCTCCCCTGATGTTATTTCCAAGAAGCTAGATACATGGAATAGAGACTATAATGTCATTTCAGACACTGAGTCAGTTCAGAGACACATGGTAGAAGCTTGCCTTCACTTTCTTTTTTTTTTTTTTTAATTTTTTTTATTTAAGAAAGGATAAATTAACAAAACCATAGGGTAGGAGGGGTAAAACTCCACACAATTGCCACCACCCAATCTCCATATCCCACCCCCTCCCCTGATAGCTTTCCCATTCTCTATCCCTCTGGGAGCATGGAACCAGGGTCATGGGTTGCAGAAGGGAGAAGGTCTGGCTTCTGTAATTGCTTCCCCGCTGAACATGGGCATTGACTGGTTGGTCCATACTCCCAGTCTGCCTCTCTCTTTCCCTAGTAGGGTGTGTCTCTGGGGAAGCTGAGCTCCAGGACACATTGGTGGGGTCTTCAATCCAGGGAACCCTGGCTAGCATCCTGATTGCTCAACAATTTGTTTGGCTTTGTATGTTAACTCTCTTTTCAATCGCAAGGTTCCAGTTGCCTTCACTTTCACCACCAAGATATATACAAGGAAATGTAGCACTGCAACCACAGTGCCACCTACTGGCTTGACAACAGAAACCACACTAAACGTGAAAACTTAATACCCAAAATTCTGGAGAAGACACCATAAATAAAATTATATATATATGAAAATTCAATGATGTAAACTTAATGTACAGAAACATACCCAGGAACTGAAAGATCATTTCACCAAATAGTTACAAAACATCCAAGAGAAACCCCACACAGATTTTTCTATAAAGTTGGAAAATATGAAGGAAAAGCTCCAAACAGAGCTACAAGGTATGAAGGACATTGTGAATGCAGTTCATGCTCAGGTACAAGGACTTAGGAAGCAAACTAAATCATATTGAGGAGTGATTATCTGTGCTAGGAGACACAGAACAACTAGTGAATTTAAAGCTGTTGGAAAGGAAGGGTTTAGGAAGAATGAACCAATTCTCAGTGAAATAGCAAACTCCTAAAAAAAGATGAATTAGAGAGCTATTGGGATTTCTACAGAAGAAAGGGAAAGAGGAGCAGAGAATATATTCAAAGAAATCCTAGCAGAATTTGCAAACCTGAGCAATGTTCAAAACATAGCAGGAAGCTGAATGAACATACAAGTTCCTGAATCCAAAACTGATACACCAAGACACATCATACTAAAACTACCCAAAAGCAAGGACAAGGAAAAAATATTGCAGTTTTCTAGGGAAAGGAAGAAACTAACATAGAGAGATAGAACCATCTGATTCTCATCAGAATTCTAATCACAAACCCTAGAAGCAAGAAGGGAGTGGGATGGCTTATTTAAAGAATTAAAAGAGAAAGTTGGCAGCCATGGATACTCTGTCCTCTTTGTCATTCAGGTATGAGGGAAAAGCAAAGATCTTTTCAAAGATAAAGAAACTGAACGAATTTGCCAGTACCACTCCATCCTTGCATCCTTGCCAGAATTACTGAGTCCCACATGAAAGTAAGAGGCAACAGAATTCCAAGTCTAAATGAAGAGATCAGTGGTAGAATAGAACCAGGAATATAAGAAAAAAGAAAACATAGACACTGAAAAAGGAGTGTCAAAATAGAGTGATATAATCAATTGTTGGTAAACCAAGGCCAACTTAAAGAAGATAGTTGTATAAATAAGATATTTTAAGGAAACAAGATTAAATAAAAAAGAACACTATTTTTTATATTTTATTGAAAGTTTAATGTTTTACAGTACAGTTGGAATTTCATAAAGGAAAACAATGAAAAATATGCTATAAGCAATTTAGGTGATAGAGTCTAGGTACAATATCATATCTCAAATTGTATCTGTTTCCATCCTATAATGTGGTTTGTTTGTTTGTTTTTGCTCTAAGAAGATTCTGTTGTATGGTAGCAAAGATGATCCTCAGTAGCTTCAGAGTTTTAACTAAGAAGTCAGGCAGTGGGCAGTGAGTCAGGCAGTAGTGCAGCAGGGTAAGTGCACATGGTGCAAAGCACAAGGACGAAAGTGAGAATCTGGTTTTGAACCTCCAGCTCCCCACTTGCAGAGGGTTTGCTTCACAAGCGGTGAAGCAGGTCTGCAGGTGTCTATATTTCTCCTTCCCTCTCTATCTCCCCTCCTCTCTCAGTCCTGTTCAATGGCAATGACAGCAACAATGACAACAACAATAACAGCAATATATGTCCCCTTCTCTTTTCCATTTCTTTGACTTTTTTTTTTCTTTATCTTTGCACTTTAAGAAAAATGTCCTGGAAGTCAGGCAGTAGCACAGTGGGTTAAGCACACATGGTGCAAAGCACAAGGACCGGCTTAAGGACCCTGGTTCAAACCTCTGGCTCCCCACCTGCAAGGGAGTAGCTTCACAGGTGGTGAAGCAGGTCTGCAGGTGTCTATCTTTCTCTCCCCATCTCTGTCTTCCCTTCCTCTCTCCATTTCTCTCTGCCCTATCCAACAACGATGGCATCAATAAAACTACAGCAATAAAACAAGGGCAATAAAAAGGGAATAAATAAAATAAGCATTAAAAAAATAAAAAAAGAAAAATGTCCTGAGTGTAGTACACCTATTAATTCTGTGTTACTTTTACTACCATAATTTCTAGTATTTTTGTCTCTGAGGTTTTACTACTACAGGCAATTTTTTTCACAGAGATAAAGAGGTAGATTAGAAGAAACACCAGAGCATTTTTTCATGTTTGTTGCATCTCTTCTTTGGTGAATATTCTGTCCACATCCTCTCCACACTTTTGGATGGGGTTGTTTGTTTATTTGTTGCTGAGTTTGGTGAGTTCTTTTGTAAACTTTCGTTATTAACCTTTAGTTTAATGTATGGCATAGAAATATCTTCTCACATCCTGTAAGAAATCTATTTAGGTGGTGATTTCTTTAGCCATGCAGAAATTTTTCAATTTGGTTTAGTTCCATTGGTTCTTTTTTAGATCAAAAAGAGCTCTAACAATGTTAATCTCTAAATATTTGATGGTTTCTGGTTTAACATCCAAATCCTCGATCCATTAGAAGTTCATTTTTGTGTGTGGTGAGATGAAGTGGTTCAGTTTTAGTTTTTCAAATGTTTCAACCCTATTTTTCCAGCACCATTTGTTTAAGAGACTCTTCTTTATCCATTTGCTATTTTGGGCTCCCTTATCAAAAATCAGATGTCCATAGGTGTGTGGGGGTTTCTTTGGCTTTTTACAAATTCCTAATAGCTATTAATTTTCCTTTACCTAGAAGAATAGTTCACTTAAGAGTTACTTTGAATGTCTTATAACTACTGATTCTCAACTTCACTACAGAGTAGTCAGGTGGGAATTTAGCTATTTATTAGGAGAGTCCCAACTGGATGACAATGTAGTTATTTTATCTTTAGATTAACAGATTCCAGATTAAAGTACTATACTTCTTGACTAGAAAGGGATGGATATAGAGTTTGGTTTCTGAGAGCTGAGGAATGGAAAGACTTTGGTAAGATAGGGCTTTTCCCATCATCCCATCCCTACATTTTCACTCATTCTTCAAATTTCCAGTATAGTGCCTCACTTCTGCCATCAACTCTATACTTAAATGCCCTTCAATGTAGAGATCCCTGGTGAATTGCTTAGAAAATAACCTTTTTTAATTGGAATATTGCATACCTGTGTAGCACATTAGAGGCAACCTGAAGATATAACAATTCTTTATACTGATTTTTTCAACTATATATTTTTTCTACTCCTGGTTTCATCTCCACTTTTATAATGTATACAGTGTCTCCAGTTGTTAAGTACTAGGAATGATCTAGGTAACAATGTCTTTATAATGTTAATAATTTAGAGTAGAATCGCTTATAAAACTTATTTCCCCAGTATATTAGCTTACTAGTGTTGCTATAACAAGGTGTCATAAACTTGGTAGCTTAAGTGGCAGAAACTTATTGTCTAATAGTTTTGGAAATTAGAAAACTAGGCATCAAAGTGATAGCAATATTGGCCTTCTGAGAGCTGTAAAGGAAAATCTGTTCCATATCTATTTCATAGCTTCTGGTGGATTTCTGACAATCATTGGAATTCCTTGGCTTGCTAATATGTCACTGTGATCTTTTCCTTCAACCTCACACTCTTCTCCTGTCTCTCTATGTGTAAATATCCCTATATAAAATGCTACACTTATATTGGATTTGACACTAACAATTCTAAATTGATTTTCTGCAAAGACCATATTCCCAAATAATATTACCTTATAAAGTATTGACAAGGGGAGAGATCCCATATGAATCTGAGAGGTTGGGAGGCATATGCAGTTTTATTTATTTATTTATTTATTATTAGATACAGATAGAAATTGAGAGGGGAGAGAGAGCTAGAGAGGGTAAGAAACAGAGAGATACCTGCAGTCCTGCTTCACTGCTCCTGAAGCTTTCCCCCTGCAGGTGGGGAGTGGAGGCTTGAACCTGGGTCCTTGTGCATTATAATGTGTGTGCTCAGCCAGGTGAGCCACTGCCTGGTCACTAGCCATATACGGTTTTTAACATACACTATATCATATGAAAGAGAGGAGTATGTCTAACTATCATACTAAATAAAGAAGGGGTGAAAAATATGTAGAAGCTTCCTGTAGAATCCAAGAATCAACATCTCTATAAGGAATTTCGATGGAGTGAGAACACTTCTCTAGGAATGAGGAAGGGACTAAGAAAAATATGGGTAAGATTGATGCCTAACACTGAATATGAGGGGATTTATGAATGGATCTTGTTACCACACATAATTAACTTTAAATATGATTGTTCTAAGTTTTCACAGTTGATTAAGTTATACTATGCTCTCTCCAAGTAGCAGCTGAATTCTCTCTTTCACTGATTGAAAAATAAAAAACAACCTCAAATTTTACCTGATACCTTCAACTATCCCCTTACTCTAGGGCTAATAAATAGTGCTCTCCAGCAAAGGCATTATCATACCCACTAAATTACTATTCCCTAGCCAGCATTGGAGTTGAGGCATCAATTTCATCACCTATGAACTTTCATGCTTTTCTTTCTTAAAGCGATCATTAGATTTAACAATTACTTTCCTCGGATGGACAGGTAATATTTTATTATCATCCTAATCCCAGTAAAGAAAAAAATGTTAACAGAAATAACTTACCTAAAGCACTAGATTCTTTGTTATATTCAACTCTTAATAACTTTACAGTGTATTAAAGGGGCACCATAATCTCTACCCAGTATTTTAAATCCCCTTTCAGATGAATATTGCTATCCATTATCATGATAGTCAACCTTTATTTTTTTTCCAGGCTGTTGGTAGTATAAATTACTAGTGCTGTCAGTTAATAACACCTGCATGCAGATAAAACAGAACAAGTAATAAGAGCAATAGCCTAAGACCAAAGTTAAATTCATATTTTGAGAGTAAGTGAATTTAGAGGAAATTAGCAAAGGTTACTACTTGCTATTATTATCAAGGAAGAAAATGAGTTTTCCTTTTGTCTTTAAAGCATGGTCATACTAGTAAGAGTGAAGAATTCTTGTAAGCTACATTATTGAAATCACTTGATTTTCTGATACCTTTAATTGCTACTTTTTAATTTTTCCCTCTTTTTAAGTTCACAAATCTTGATCTATATGCTAGTCTTGTATACCTGAGAAAAATGAAGCCACCCAATGTGACTTTTTCAATGCTTTAATTTATTTTATTTGCTTTATTTTATTTCATAGGACAGAGAGAAATTTAGAGGGAAGAGAGAGATCTAAAGATCAAACCTTTTACCTGTATTAATAAGCTAACACATTATTTGGATTATATTGTATTACTTTGGACAAGCAAATATAACATTTTCTAAATATATTTTATCCACATTTTATATAGCATAATGGTTATGCAAAAGACTTTCATGCCTGAGGCTCTGACCTCTTATATTCAATCCCCACACCACCATAAACCAGAGCTGAGCAGAGATCTGGTAGGAAAAAAATAGAAATAAATTTTTAAATGGTTTCTTGTAAGTAATAATAATAATAAGTTATTTCTTGTAAATAATATTCTCTTTTGTGATTTTGATAGTAACTCTGGATATTGGAGGACAAGCTTAGGAATACTCCAATCAACCACTGCCATCAATTTCACATTCCTGTATACAGCACTCTCTTTCTTATTTATTTCTCACTGAAGACTACTTTTCAAAGTCACATGTCTTGACTCACATGTCTTGACTCCTTTTCAAAGTTATTAATTTTGTTAGCAGGTTTTTAACACCCTAATTCACTTTCTACTAATAATTTAACCCACAAGTTATCTCCCTTTCATTCTTTAACTCTGTACTTTAAATGCATCTTATCACCTCTTCTAAAACAGTGACAAGTAATAGTTTTGGAGTTTCTTTAGGGGCAAAAATCAATTCTTAGAGGTATCTAGAGAAAACTGAGAATCTTGGACACTCTCTAGTCCGTGACTGTTTCCATTATACTTAACACATTTGGTAGATATTGGTAGACAGTTGACAGAAAAAGTTAACTAATAACATTTCTAATCACAAATGATATGACTGTCTAAAGCTAATAATTGTTAGCATCTTAGTAGAAACCTTTTCTTTATGAATAATTTATATTCTTCAAAAAATTTAACAGTTCTTTTGAGGAGACAGAAACATAAATTACCAAACAACACATTAAGCCCCTATGACTGAACCAAATACCATGGAGCAGAAGAGATAAGAAAGTAATACTTACAGACTGGAAGAGAAGAAGTCAAGTTCTCACTATTTGCAGATGATATGATAGTATACATAGAAAAACCTAAAGAATCCAGCAGAAAACTACTGGAAGTTATTAGGCAATATAGCAAGGTATCAGGGTACAAAATCAATGTACAAAAATCAGTGGCATTTCTTTATGCAAAAACTAAATCTGAAGAAGAAGACATCCAGAAATCACTCCCATTTACTGTTTCAGCAAAATCAATCAAGTACCTAGGAATAAAGTTGACCAAAGAAGTGAAAGACTTATATACTGAAAACTGTGAGTTGCTACTCAAGGATATAGAAACTAATACCAAGAAATGGAAAGATATCCCATGCACATGTACTGGAAGAATAAATATCATCAAAATGAATATTCTCCCCAGAGCCATATACAAATTTAATGCAATACCCATCAAAGTTCCACCAAGCTTCTTTAAGAGAATAGAAGAAACACTACAATCATTTATCTGGAACCTGAAAACACCTAGAATTACCAAAACCATCTTAAGGAAAAGAAACAGAAATGGAGGCATCACACTCCCAGACCTTAAACTATATTATTAAGCCATCATCATCAAAAGAGCATGGTACTGGAACAAACATAGGCACACAGACCAGTAGAACAGAATTGAAAGCCCAGAAATAAATCCCCACACCTATAGACATCTAATCTTTGATAAGGGGGCCCAAAGCATTAAATGGAAGGAGGCTCTCTTCAATAAATTGTGCTGGGAAAACTGGGTTGTAACATGCAGAAGAATGAAATTGAACCACTTTATCTCACCAGAAACAAAAATCAACTCCAAATGGATCAAAGACCTGGATGTTAGACCAGAAACAATCAAATACTTAGAGGAAAACATTGGTAAAACACTTTCCCACATACACCTCAAGGACATCTTTGATGAATCAAACCCAATTGCAAGGAAGACTAAAGCAGAAACAAACCAATGGGACTACATCAAATTGAAAAGCTTCTGCACAGCCAAAGAAACCATCACACAGAGGGAGGGGAAGATTGTGGACTGAGAAGCTGCTAACAGCGTGTTCTCTGATCACTTCTTCTGGAAACGGTAGGATTTTCTGCCTTTAGCAGGCCTGTCAATAAGGGGTGACACCAAAGAGGTGATTATAATTTAATTTGGGTTAAGAATTAGAGTAAAGGTGACACAGACTAGTGGGGCTCCAGACTTCACAGGCGGCGCCGGGCAAGGCGAGTGCGCCGGGCATTGTCCTCCACCCGGGAAGGCGGCTCCTTCACCGGTTGCAGAGCGCTGCTGGGCGGTGGGCAGAGGACCCGGAGAGAGCACTTTAGCTCGGGGGCTTTCTCTTAGGAGTCTCCAGGGACCACTGCGACCCTGAGGGTGGATCCAAAGACTTCTTGAGTATAGCTCTCATTGGATCAAAGGACTTGGAGCTAGTTTTCATTTTCGAGAAATCCTTTAAAAAAGTCTGGAGGGGGGGGTTTCCCGGAAGATGGCTGACTGAGAAGCTGCTAGCCGCTGAGCTCCGGACACATCTCATGGAAACAATAGGATTTTCTGCCATTAGCAGGCCAGCCAATAAGGGGCCATAGCGGTGACACCAAGGAGGTGAGTATAACTTAATTTGGGTTAAGAATTAGAGTAGGGGAAAAAATTCTTTTTTTTCCTTTTAATTTTCAAGCATACATCCTTCCCGCCCCTCCCCCAATAAGCAGTCCCTGGGGACCAGCTCCTAGCAGGATACCCCATACCACCAAACAGGGTGTTGTTTTTTTTTTAATTCACTGATACACATTTGGGAATTTCCTTTCAGTGCTCTTTAATTACAACTCTTTTTCTTATCTTCTCCCTTTTCTCTCTCTTGTCTCTCTCTCTCTCTCTCTCTCTCTCTTTTTTTTAATCTTGTCATACACTTCTTTCTTCTTTGCCTTTCTGAATTTGTGAATTACTTTGGGGAAGAAATCTCACTCAGAGTGGACTCTCTATGTGTGTATCTCTGCTCTAGTTCCCTTTCCCCTCTTGTTACCCCTATAATATACAGTGGAGAGTAGATTTGCATAACTGCCTATACTTGCTATCCTCTCTTTCTCTTCTCTTTCTTCACTGGGATTTGGTTATTATTTTTTCACGGACTGGAGAAATTGTTTGGCTAACTGGTAATGATTAAACTACTTCAATACTTATTTCAGTTGCTACTGTAATTACGGAGGTTGGTGAGTGCAATTGTCATAAAGGTATTTAGTACAGTGTTACTTGTACTCAAGACACAACAACTGAGGAACAACAGAGCATAAAAAAAAGAGAAACACATAAATAAAAAAATGGGTAGATTAAAAACAAATAAAACTGCTACTCCAATGAATGAAGACAAGAGCCCAGAAGAAATGACAAATCAGCCAGAAGTAACCATAGATAAGAAAAGTATGCAAGCAATAATAAACTTAATAATCACAGAAATGATAACAACATTGGAGGAAAGGATGGCAGTATTAGGGAAACAACAGTTGAGACCCCCAAGGAAAATACTGATTATCTTGAGGCAATTAGAGAACTGAAAGCTGAAATAGCTGTAATGAAGAAAGAAGCTGAGGCAAGGGAAATCAGACTAAAAGAAGCAGAAAACAGAATTAGTCAGACAGAGGATGAGTTAGAGAAAACAAAGAAAGAGGTGAAAGAACTTAAAAAGAGATTGAGAGACACTGAAAACAACAACAGAGACATATGGGATGATCTCAAAATAAGTAACATTCATATAATTGGCCTGCCAGAGGAAGAAAGAGAGGAAGGGGAAGCAAACATTCTACAGGAAATGATACAAGAAAATTTCCCAGACCTGAATAACAGAAAGGATATCAAGGTTAAAGAGGCCCAGAGAGTACCAAACAGAATCAACCCAGACCTGAAGACACCAAGACACATCATAGTCACAATGAGAAGAAGTAAGGATAAAGAAAGGATACTAAAGGCTGCAAGAGAGAAACAAAAAGTCACATACAAGGGAAAACCCATAAGGTTATCTGCAGACTTCTCCACTCAAACTCTAAAAGCCAGAAGAGAATGGCAAGATATCTATCGAGCCCTGAATGAAAAAGGGTTTCAACCAAGGATAATATATCCTGCTAGACTTTCATTCAAGCTAAATGGAGGGATCAAAACCTTCTTAGACAAACAACAGTTAACGGAGGCAAACATCACCAAGCCGGCACTGAAAGAGGTACTAAAAGACCGCTTATAAACAAGAACATCACTATAATACTGGCAATATATCAGAGTAAACAAATTGTTTTTTAGAACAATGGCACTACAATACATTAAATCCATAATATCAATAAATGTCAATGGCTTAAACTCACCCATCAAAAGGCACAGGGTGGGGGGATGGATCAGAAAACATAACCCAACCATATGCTGCTTGCAAGAATCCCATCTGTCACAACAAGATAAACACAGACTTAAAGTGAAAGGATGGAAAACTATCATACAGGCTAACGGTCCACAAAAAAGGGCAGGAACAGCCATTCTCATCTCAGACACGATAGATTTTAAATTAAATAAAGTAATAAAAGATAGGCAAGGACATTACATAATGATTAGAGGATCAATCAGCCAAGAAGACTTAACAATTATTAACATCTATGCACCCAACGAGGGACCATCTAAATACGTCAAGCACGTACTGAAAGAATTTCAAAAATACATCAATAGTAATACAATAATAGTGGGAGTCTTCAATACCCCACTCTCACACTTAGACAGATCAACAAAGAAGAGAACCAACAAAGATACAAGAGAAATGAATGAAGAGATTGACAGATTTGACCTCTTGGACATTTTCAGAGTTCTTTACCCCAAAAAACTGGAATACACCTTCTTTTCAAATCCACATAACACATACTCATGATAGACCACATGTTAGGCCACAAAGACAGCATCAATAAATTCAAGAGCATAGAAATTATCCCAAGTATACTCTCAGACCACAGTGGAGTAAAACCAACATTTAACAACAAACGGAAAAATTTAAAACACAGAATTTGGAAACTAAACAACATGCTCCTTAAGAACCACTGGGCCAGAGACTCACTCAAACAGGAAATTCAAATGTTCCTGGAAACTAATGAAAATGAAGACACAACCTATCAAAATATTTGGGACACAACAAAGCAGTCCTGAGAGGGAAACTTATAGCCATACAATCACATATTGAACACCAAGAAGAACCCCAAATGAACGACCTTACTACACACCTCAAGGACTTAGAGGAAGAGGAACAAAGGAACCCTAAAGCAACCAGAAGGACAGAAATCACTAAAGTTAGAGCAGAAATAAACAACATCGAAAATAAAAGAACCATAGAAAAGATCAATGAAGCCAAATGTTGGTTCTTTGACAGATTAAACAAAATTGACGAACCCCTAGCCAGACTCACCAAACAAAAAAGAGAGAAGACTCAAATTAATAGAATTGTAAACAATGGAGGAGATATCACAACTGACACCACAGAAATCCAGAGAATCCTGCAAAACTTCTATAAAGAACTATATGCCACCAAGCTAGAGAATCTGGAAGAAATGGAACAATTCCTAGAAACCTATGCACTTCCAAAACTGAACCAAGAAGAACTACAAAATCTAAATGCACCAATCACAGACAAAGAAATTGAAACCATTATTAAGAATCTCCCCAACAACAAAAGTCCTGGACCAGATGGTTTCACAAATGAATTCTACAAAACTTTCAGGAAACAGTTAATACCCATACTTCTTAAGCTATTCCATAAGATTGAAGAAACAGGAATACTCCCTTCCACCTTTTATGAAGCCAACATCACCCTGATACCAAAAGCTGATAGGGACAGAACAAAAAAGGAAAACTACCGACCAATATCTCTGATGAACATAGATGCCAAAATATTAAACAAGATCTTGGCCAACCAGATACAGCAACACATCAAAAAGATTGTTCATCATGACCAAGTGAGATTCATCCCAGGAATGCAAGGCTGGTTCAACATCCATAAGTCAATCAATGTCATTCACCACATCAATAAAAGCAAAGCCACAAACCACATGATTATCTCAATAGATGCAGAGAAAGCCATTGACAAAATCCAACACACATTCATGCTGAAAACTCTACAAAAAAATGGGAATAGATGGGAAATTCCTCAAGATAGTGGAGTAATATATAGCAAACCTACAGCCAACATCATACTCAATGGACAGAAGCTGAAAGCATTACCCCTCAGATCGGGAACTAGACAGGGCTGTCCACTGTCACCGTTACTCTTCAACATAGTATTGGAAGTTCTTGCCATAGCAATCAAGCAAGAGAAAGAAATCAAAAGGATACAGATTGGAAGGGAAGAAGTCAAGCTCTCACTATTTGCAGATGATATGATAGTATACATAGAAAGAAATAAAGAATCAAGTAGAAAATCACTGGAAGTTATTAGGCAATATAGCAAGGTATCAGGCTACAAAATCAATGTACAAAAATCAGTGGCATTTCTTTATGCAAACACTAAATCTGAAGAAGAAGACATCCAGAAATCACTCCCATTTACTGTTTCAGCAAAATCAATCAAATACCTAGGAATAAAGTTGACCAAAGTGAAAGTATGCTGAAAACTATGAGTCGCTACTCAAGGAGATAGAAACTGATACCAAGAAATGGAAAGATATCCCATGCTCATGGATTGGAAGAATAAATATCATCAAAATGAATATTCTCCCCAGAGCCATATACACATTTAATGCAATACCCATCAAAGTTCCACCAAACTTCTTTAAGAGAATAGTACAAACACTACAATCATTTATCTGGAACCTGAAAACACCTAGAATTGCCAAAACCATCTTAAGGAAAAGAAACAGAAATGGAGGCATCACACTCCCAGACCTTAAACTAAATTATAAAGCCATCATCATCAAAACAGAATGGTACTGGAACAAAAATAGGCACACAGACCAGTGGAACAGAATTGAAAGCCCAGAAATAAATCCCAACACCTATGGGCATCTAATCTTTGATAAGGGGGCCCAAAGGATTAAATGGAAAAAGGAGGCTCTCTTCAATAAATGTTGCTGGGAAAACTGGGTTGAAACATGCAGAAGAATGAAATTGAACCACTTTATCTCACCAGAAACAAAAATCAACTCCAAATGAATCAAAGACCTAGATGTCAGACCAGAAACAAAACAAATACTTAGAGGAAAACATTGGTAAAACACTTTCCCACATATACCTCAAGGACATGTTTGATGAATCAAACCCAATTGCAAGGAAGACTAAAGCAGAAACAAACCAATGGGACTACATCAAATTGAAAAGCTTCTGCACATCCAAAGAAACTATTAAACAAACAGAGAGACCCCTCACAGAATGGGAGACGATCTTCACATGCCAGACATCAGACAAGAAACTAATCACCAAAATATATAAAGAGCTCAGCAAACTTAGCCGCAAAAAAGCAAATGACCCCATCCAAAAATGGGCAGAGGAAATGAACAAAACATTCACCACAGAGGAGATCCAAAAGGCTAACAAACATATGAAAAACTGCTCTAGGTCACTGATTGTCAGAGAAATGCAAATTAAGACAACACTAAGATACCACCTCACTCCTGTAAGAATGGCATACATCAAAAAGGACAACAGCAACAAATGCTGGAGAGGATGTGGAGACAGAGGAACCCTTTTATATTGTTGGTGGGAATGTAAACTGGTAGAGCCTCTGTGGAGAGCAGTCTGGAAAACTCTCAGAAGGCTAGACATGGAGCTTCCATATGATCCAGTAATTCCTCTCCTGGACCCCAAGGACTCCATAACACTCAACAAAAAAGAGGTATGTACTCCTATGTTCATAGCAGCACAAATCATAATTGCTAAAACCTGGAAGCAACCCAGGTGCCCAACAACAGATGAGTGGCTGAGAAAGCTGTGGTATATATACACAATGGAATACTATGCAGCTATCAAAAACAATGAACCCACCTTCTCTGACCCATCTTGGACAGAGCAAGAAGGAATTATGTTAAGTGAACTAAGTCAGAAAGATAAAGATGAGTATGGGATGATCCCACTCATCAACAGAAGCTGACTAAGAAGATCTGAAAGGGAAACTAAAAGCAGGACCTGATCAAATTGTAAGTAGGCATTCACCACAGAGGAGATCCAAAAGGCTAACAAACATATGAAAAACTGCTCTAGGTCACTGATTATCAGAGAAATGCAAATCAAGACAACACTAAGATACCACCTCACTCCTGTAAGAATGGCATACATCAAAAAGGACAGCAGCAACAAATGCTGGAGAGGATGTGGGGACAGAGGAACCCTTTTACATTGCTGGTGGGAATGTAAATTGGTACAGCCTCTGTGGAGAGCAGTCTGGAAAACTCTCAGAAGGCTAGACATGGACCTTCCATATGACCCAATAATTCCTCTCCTGGGGTTATACCCCAAGGACTCCATAACACCCAACCAAAAAGAGGTGTGTACTCCTATGTTCATAGCAGCACAATTCATAATAGCTAAAACCTGGAAGCAACCCAGGTGCCCAACAACAGATGAGTGGCTGAGAAAGCTGTGGTATATATACACAATGGAATACTATGCAGCTATCAAGAACAATGAACCCACCTTCTCTGACCCATCTTGGACAGAGCTAGAAGGAATTATGTTAAGTGAACTAAGTCAGAAAGATAAAGATGAGTATGGGATGATCCCACTCATCAATAGAAGATGACTAAGAAGATCTGAAAGGGAAACTAAAAGCAGGACCTGATCAAATTGTAAGTAGGGCACCAAAGTAAAAACCCAGTGGTGAGGGGTAGGCATGTAGCTTCCTGGGCCAGTGGGGGGTGGGAGTGGGCGGGAGGGATGGGTCACAGTCCTTTGCTGGTGGGAATGGTGTTTATGTACACTCCTAGCAAAATGTAGACATATAAATCAGTAGCTAATTAATATGAGAGGGGGAAATCAATTGTATGTCTCAAAGTTTCTCAAAAGACAAACTGAATCTTTTTAATATATAGGCTATGTATTTGATATGTGGACTCTCTCAAAAGCCTAGACCAAGTAGATTAGAAGCTTCCAATAGCACAGCTTTATACAAGATACTGGGTACTGTCCAGCAAACCATAACAAAAGGACTTTTCAAAGTTAACCCAATTAACAAATAATGTGATGATAATATTAACTATTGAGTGTCTTTTTGAACCCTAAGACAGCAGGAACCTCACATCTTCACTATAGAGCCCCTACTTCCCCCAGTCCTGGAACCCTTGGATAGGGCCCACTTTCCCGTATGCATCTCCCAATCCAAACCAAATAACATTGCATCTGCCGATCACAACCTAACCAAAGCAACGATTGCTACCTCAACATGCTTCACCTCAGAATGTATCCAGAGACTTCACGTGTGGAATGACAACCCTTCAGCTTCATTACTCGGGTGAGACCTTTCCTTTAATAGTACACTCTAATTTCATCTCAGGTAGTTCACTTTCTAACAAAGTCCCATAACCTAGATATACACCAGTTTCTGTGAGAGAGAGCTTATGTGCACACGTATCCATAAACTACTGAAAAATATATACCTGAAAGCAGGACTACACTAGAGTTTGCAGTGAGTAGCTCCCTAACACTTCCTCTCCACTATTCCAAGCTTGGGATCCATGATTGCTCAACAAATTGTTTGGCTTCATATGTTAACTCTGTTTTCAATCACCAGGTTCCAGATGCCACCAGGATGCTGGCTAGGCTTCCCTGGATTGAAGACCCCACCAATGTGTCCTGGAGCTCAGCTTCCCCAGAGTCACACCCTACTAGGGAAAGAGAGAGGCAGACTGGGGGTATGGACCGACCAGTCAACGCCCATGTTCAGCGGGGAAGCAATTACAGAAGCCAGACCTTCTACCTTCTGCATCCCTCAACGACCCTGGGTCCATGCTCCCAGAGGGATAGAGAATGGAAAAGCTATCAGGGGAGGGGGTGGGTTATGGGGATTGGGTGTTGGGAATTGTGTGGAGTTGTACCCCTCCTACCTTATGCTTTTGTTCACTAATCCTTTCTTAAATAAAAAATTAAAAAAAAAAAAAAAACAAATTGTAAGTAGGGCACCAAAGTAAAAACCCAGTGGTGAGGGGTAGACATGCAACTTCCTGGGCCAGTGGGGGGTGGGAGTGGGTGGGAGGGATGGGTCACAGTCCTTTGGTGGTGGGAATGGTGTTTATGTACACTCCTAGCAAAATGTAGACATATAAATCAGTAGTTAATTAATATGAGAGGGGGGAAATCAATTGTATGTCTCAAAGTTTCTCAAAAGACAAACTGAATCTTTTTAATATATAGGCTATGTATTTGATATGCGGACTCTCTCAAAATCCTAGACCAAGTAGATTAGAAGCATCCAATAGCACAGCTATATACAAGATACTGGATACTGTACAGCAAACCATAACAAAGGGACTTTTCAAAGTTAACCCAATTAACAAATAATGTGATGATAATATTAACTATCGATTGTCTTTTTGAACCCTAAGACAGCAGGAACCTCACATCTCCACTATAGAGCCCCTACTTCCCCCAGTCCTGGAACCCTTGGATAGGGCCCACTTTCCCGTATGCATCTCCCAATCCAAACCAAATAATATTGCATCCGCCGATCACAACCTAACCAAAGCAACGATTGCCACCTCAACATGCTTCACCTCAGACTGTATCCAGAGACTTCACGTGTGGAATGACAACCCTTCTGCTTCATTACTCGGGTGAGACCTTTCCTTTTATAGTACACTCTAATTTCATCTCAGGTGGTTCACTTTCTAACAAAGTCCCATATCCTAGATATACACCAGTATCTGTGAGAGAGAACTTATGTGCACACGTATCCATAAACTACTGCAAAATATATACCTGAAAGCAGAAGTACACTAGAGTTTAGTGAGTACCTCCCTAACACTTCCTCTCCACTATTCCAAGATTGGGATCCATGATTGCTCAACAAATTGTTTGGCTTCATATGTTATCTCTCTTTTCAATCATCAGGTTCCAGATGCCACCAGGATGCTGGCCAGGCTTCCCTGGATTGAAGACCCCACCAATGTGTCCTGGAGCTCAGCTTCCCCAGAGACACACCTTACTAGGGAAAGAGAGAGGCAGACTGGGAGTATGGACCGACCAGTCAACGCCCATGTTCAGCGGGGAAGCAATTACAGAAGCCAGACCTTCTACCTTCTGCAACCCTCAACGACCCTGGGTCCATGCTCCCAGAGGGCTAGAGAATGGGAAAGCTATCATGGGAGGGGGAGGGTTATGGGGATTGGGTGGTGGGAATTGTGTGGAGTTGTACCCCTCCTACCTTATGTTTTTGTTCATTAATCCTTTCTTAAATAAAAAATTTTAAAAAAAAGAAACCATCACACAAACAAAGAGACCCCTCACAAATGGGAGAAGATATTCTCATGCCATACATCAGACAAGAAACTAATCACCAAAATATATAAAGAGCTCAGCATACTTATCACCAAAAAAGCAAATGACCCCATCAAAAAATGGGCAGAGGATATGAACAAAACATTCACTTCAGAGGAGATCCAAAAGGCTAACAAACATATGAAAAACTGCTCTAGGTCACTGATTGTCAGAGAAATGCAAATTAAGACAACATTGAGATACCACCTCACCCTTGTGAGAATGGCATACATCAAAAAGGACAGCAGCAACAAATGCTGGAGAGGCTGTGGGGACAGAGGAACACTTTTGCATTGCTGGTGGGAATGTAAATTGGTACAGCCTCTGTGGAGAGCAGTCTGGAAAACTCTCAGAAGGCTAGACATGGACCTTCCATATGATCCAGTAATTCCTCTCCTGGGGTTATACTCCAAGGACTCCATAACACCCAACCAAAAAGAGGTATGTACTCCTATGTTCATAGCAGCATAATTCATAATAGCTAAAACATGGAAGCAACCCAGGTGCCCAACAACAGATGAGTGGCTGAGAAAGCTGTGGTATATATACACAATGGAATACTATGCAGCTATCAAGAACAATGAACCCACCTTCTCTGACCCATCTTGGACAGAGCTAGAAGGAATTATGTTAAGTGAGCTAAGTCAGAAAGATAAAGATGAGTATGGGATGATCCCACTCATCAACAGAAGTTGAGTAAGAAGATCTGAAAGGGAAACTAAAAGCAGGACCTGACTAAATTGTAAGTAGGGCACCAAAGTAAAAACCCTGTGGTATGGGGTAGACATGCAGCTTCCTGGGACAGTTGGGGGTGGGAGTGGGTGGGAGGGATGTGTCACAGTCTTTTGGTGGTAGGAATTGTTTATGTACACTCCTAGTAAAATGTAGTCATATAAATCACTAGATAATTAATATGAGGTGGGAAATTAATTGTATGTCTCGAAGTTTTTAAAACACAGACTGAGTCTTTTTAATATATAGGCTGTGTATTCGATGTGCAGACTCTCTCAAAAGCCTAGACTAAGTAGATCAGAAGCAACCAATAGCACAGCTATATACAAGATACTCGGTACTGTACAGCAAACCCTAACAGATGGACTTTTCAAAGTTAATCCAATTACCAAATATTGTGATGATAACATTAATTTTCCACTGTCTTTTTGAACCATAAGACAGCAGGAATCTCACATCACCCCTATAGAGCCTCTACTTCCCCCAGTCCTTGAACCTCTGGATAGGGCCCACTTTCCTGCATGCCTCTCCCAATCCATATCAAATAATATTGCATCTGCCCATCGCAACCTAATCAATGCAGTGATTGCCACCTCAACATGCTTCAGCTCAGACTTTACGTGTGGAATGACAACCCTTCAGCTTCATTACTCGAGTGAGACCTTTCCTTACATAGTATTCTCTCATTACATCCCAGGTGGGTCACTTTCTAACAAAGACCCAAAACCTAGATATACACCAGTTTCTGTGAGAGAGAAAGCATTTGTTCACACGTATCCAAAAACTACTGCAAAATATATACCTGAAAGCAGTAGTACACTAGAGTTTGCAGTGAGTACCCCCCCCCCCAACACTTCCTCTCCACTATTCCAACCTTTGGGTCCATGATTGCTCAACAATTTGTTTGCTTTGTATGTTGACTCTCTTTTCAGTAATTAGGTGCCAAATGCCATCAGGATGCCAGCCAGGCTTCCCTGGACTGATGACCCCACCAATGTGCCCTGGAGCTCTGCTTCCCCAGAGACCCACCCTACTAGGGAAAGAGAGAGGCAGACTGGGAGTATGGATCGACCAGTCAATGCCCATGTTCAGCGGGGAAGCAATTACAGAAGCCAGACCTTCTACCTTCTGCAACCCACAACGACCCTGGGTCCATGCTCCCAGAGGGATAGAGAATGGGATAGCTATCGGGGAAGGGGTGAGATATGGAGATTTGGTGGTGGGAATTGTGTGGAGTTGTACCCCTATTACCCTATCGATTTGTTAATTTATCCTTTCTTAAATAAAAAATAAATAAAATAAAATAAAAAGAAATTAATTCTTCCTGGCAAAACTAGGGAGTATAATAAAAGTTTAAAGTCAAAATATGAGTGGAAATTGCTAGGATAATGGGAAACTTTTAAAAACTTCAAAACTTTTTATTTTGACATATAATCATTCTTATTGGAATAATGGTGTTAATGAATATATGGCAAAAAGGAGGAGACTTCTGGAGGCATGGCTATAGAGTAGTAGCAGCTGCTTTTCACTCCCCCCCCAGTAAACTAGGAAAAGCAATAAAAATCACCTGAAAACTCAACAAAATACAAGCAGGATTTCTTCAGAAATTCACCAAGCCACAGTTGAGTACAGACACATGTGGCTTCTAGACAAAAAAGGGGTAAGGAAGAGATTCCCACCACTAAAATATCACACTTAGACATGGCTGGCACCAAACTAGTAGAGTAGCAGCTGAGGCACACCACTTCTGGTCTGAGTCAAAAAACAACTGCTGAGAGAGGGGAGTGGGTGGAGAGATAATACAGGGAACTACCTAAGAGTTGAGTGCAGACACTTGTGGATTGTGGACTGAAAGAAGGTGAGGGAGAGATTCCCAGAACTAAATATCAGTGCTTGGGAAGACTGGCACCAATTTGATGATGATTTGAGACTGATGGCTGAGTCACACCACTTCCAGATCCAAATTTAAACAACAAAGAATTGATAAAATTTTTTAAAATCAGCTAAAAATGCACCAAGTTACAGCTGTGATTTTTTTTTTTCAATGCTATTGCTCCACAGAGGCTGGAACAGCAGCAGGGAGAACATATATTGACATCAGGGACACTGAACCAACCTGGTGACATAAAATCTATGCCCCCATATCAAGACATAAACAGGAAAGTTGAACACCTTAGATATAGTGTCTTTGATGTCACAACAAAAGAATACTAAGTGTGGAAACTGAGAAATACACAAATAGCAATGATACCGGGGGCTTGAACCGGGTTCCTTGTGCTGGTCCTTGCCCTTTGCACCATGTGCGCTTAACCCACTGCGCTACCGCCGGACTCCCAAAAGAAAATAATTTCTAGACACAAATTCTATATCCTACTAAATTCTCCTTCAAGTATGGGGGAAATAAAGATCTTTACAAAAATTCAGTAACTGAAGTAATTTGCCACTCCCAAACTTGCCTTGCACTAATTACTGGGAGGAGTCACATGAAAAGAATAAGCAAAAAAATATCAATTTTTAGTGGAATGATCAGTATTAGAATAGAACCAGGAACACGACAGCAAGGAAACCAGACATAGGAAAGGGGAGGAATATGGGAAAGGTGTAAAAATATTGTTGACTGTAAATCCCATCGATTTGATGTGATCTGGGGTCCATATTCAGCTTAGGAGACTATGTGACTTCTGCATCCCTGTAGATCTGACGTCACATTCTGTCCTTCAAGCTCTATCTAAGATGAGACAAAAGAGATGGATTCATAATTTTTAATATGAGTAGTATTCCACTGTGCATATATACCATTACTTTCTTAGCCACTCATCTATTGTTTCCAAGTTTGGGTTGTTACAAACAGTGCTGTGCTATGAACATGCAAAGAGATATGTGTACTTCTTCTTTAATACATTTTTCACTTCTAGGGCAGTAAACCTCATTCCTCCAGTTCTGCCTTATCTAAGTGCCATCTATTTGCTCTACATGCATCTTCTTGTTCATCATTACTGATCTCTGTTCTTGAATCCAGTCCTAATTAAGGAGACATTCTTCTGTAGTCCAAATCATATTTCTCATATTTGGGAGCTACTTTCTTCCCTGATCCAGCTTTCTGGTGTTGTTTGCAGCCATGACATCATCTCCCCAGACTATAACTAGGATCCACCTGCATATCAGATTTCAGGGTCCGGGGGAAAAAAAAAACCAGTATAGCCATACGCCCTTTGGAATATAACTAAAATATGTCTACTAGCTATCTACAGAATGGAGACCCCCACCCCAACTCTTCATCTGCACTACTCCAGCCTTTAGGTTCATGATTATTCAACAACTTGTTTGGCTTTATATGTTAACTCTCTTGTGAGCCACCAGGTTCCAGATGTTAGCATTATGCCAACCAGACTTCCCTGGACAGAGGACCCCACCAATGTGTCCTAGAGCTCCGATTCCCCACAATGACCTTGGGTCTGTGCTCCCAAAGGGATAAAGAATAGGAAATCTATCAAGGGAGGGAATGGGATGTGGAGATCTGGTGGTGGGAATTGTGTGGAGTTGTACCCCTCTTATCCTATGGTTTTGTCATTTTTATACATTTAAATTTTGTCATTTTTATAAATAATCATCATAATAATAATGAAATGGGAAAAAGGAAAAAGATGGATACTAGATAATCTCACTCATATGCAGAGCTTAAGGACAGAAAGGGACAACACAAAGTAAAACTTGGACTGGATTTGGTGTATTGCAGCAAAGTATATATTCCTTGGGAAGGAAAATAAGGATGAAGCAAGAGTAAGGAGTATGGGGTCCAGGTAGATTATGGTAGAGAAAGACCTAACTTGAAGGAGAGATTATTTTACAGGTACCAGTCATGGGGAAATGAGTAATTGTACTATCCAGATGTCAGCAACTATACTGTAAACCCCTAACCACCTCCCCTAATAAAATTATCAAAGGAAAAAAACAGAATTAATTATGAGTAGATGAAACAAGAAAAGTTAAGTTGGAAAATTTGTGAGAGGCATCGTATAATCACATAAGGAATTTAAAACGTGCATTACACTTCACGTAAAAATCTAATAAAATTTATGGGTGTAATTTTATATAATTTTACACAGCACAAAAACATTACTCCTCCTTTTATTTCTCAACCATTTGAAAAAAAGTCACTTAGCTCATGGTAAATTCATCCATCACGGGCATATTTAAGGAGTCCTGCTGTAGATAACAGTAGCTCAACTCTTTTAATCTTAAAATTATTTTTCTAAATATGACAGATAAAAATGGAAAGTTTAGAAAATACAACATTTATTATAGATATGGTTGCTTAGCATTGTATAAATGTCAAGTAGGATGTTTTACCAAAAATGAGAAGATTTTTTAAACTACAAAATAAGTACAAGGCATATGTCATCCATGACAATATAGATGGACAACATAAGTAGTCTTCCTGTACATTTCACTAAGTGAAATAAATCTAGGAAAAACAAATACATATTCTTTCTTTTATATATGGAAACTTGAAGAAAAAAAAAACAGGTTCATATATAGAATGAAGATTGGTGGTTGCCAGAGGCAGAGTGGGGTGATGTGGAGGAAAAGGGGTGGGGACAAAGATTTAAAACAAAAGTCAATCTGTTCTGTGTTGCCTGACAATATACTATCTAACAAAAAAGTAATTTTTCAATCATGACTTCTCTCTACAAAATTATAATGAAGCATCAATTATATTTTTAAAGAATTTCATATATATAATATATACATTTAAAATCAGATAATCATTTGAATTTCATTCCTTGTCATTGTGTAGCCTTTATCACGGAAACACTCAAATATAAGACTACAAATGGGGTGGGTCAGCTGAATATATTCTATTTTAGTACAGCAGAAAGAAGCAGAGATGTCCTAGTTTAGTCAATCTCATTTTTTTGTTTTTGCAGGTCATATGCTTGCCCTTCACTTCATGAAGTTTTTCTCTGTTTCTAGAATAAAAGCTTTTCTTGCCTGTGGAACACTTCAACCATGTCTACTTGAATAAGAGAGAACTGATGGGACTGATTTCACTGCTGGGTGTTGTGAGCAAGACAGTGTAAAGCTGACAAGCTTAAGGATTCAAATGAAGTATCCCAATTAAAGTGCAGTTGAAATGCAAGAACTGGTACCACTAGCAATGCCAAAAGAAAATATCATAAGTGTGACCAATGTCACATAAGAAAGGACATGGAGAAAAAAAAAATCAGAAGTTTTTAAACTTTTAAAGGAAGTTACAGAGATAAGAAGTAGTATAATCCTGCTATAAAAAACAATGGACTCATAAGGAGAAGGAAAGACCCATAGAAATTCTACTGGAAGTAAGAGGCAAGAATGAAAATTCTTTTTTGTTAAGTTTCTTTTTATTATTTTTTATTATCTTTATTTATTTATTGTATAAAGACAGCCAGAAATCAAGAGTGAAGGGGGAGGTAGAGAGGGAGACAGAGAGACAACTGCACCCCTGCTTCACCACTCATGAAGCTTTCCCCCTGCAGGTGGGGATCAGGGGCTCAAACCTGGGTCCTCGGGCACTGTAACATGTGCTCAACCAGGACCCAAGAATGAAATTCTTTATAAGATTTTTTTATCCATCTTAGAATAATATTTTTGTTTTCTGGAACTCATCATCAAGTGTTTCTATTTCATTGTACTTCAAATGTTCACAGTGCCTTTTCACCTTCGTTACTACTACTACTTCTTCTTCTTCTTCTTCTTCTTCTTCTTCTTCCTCTTCCTCTTCCTCTTCCTCTCCTCCGCCTCCTCCTTTCTCCTCCTCCTCCTCTTCTTCTTCTTCCTCTTCCTCTCCTCCTCCTCCTCCTTTCTCTTCTTCTTCTTCTTCTTCCTCTTCTTCTTCTTCTTCTTCTTCTTCTTCTTCTTCTTCTTCTTCTTCTTCTTCTTCTTCTTTTCTCTCTCTCTCTCTCTTTCTCTCTCTCTCTCTCTCTCCTTTAAATAGTCTTATATGGTCCTTTAAATTTCTTGCAAGAAGAGACAACACTAATGAACAAGGTCAGACAAATCATGCACATACCTGAGTAAGATCAATACAGAGGAAAATCGGGGGCAGGGGGGAAATCTCAGTAGTGAGCAAAAGGAGTGCCTGAAAGATGTGAATGAGCAAGAAATACTATAAATCTGAAGTTGCAAAATGGCAGCCAATGGCTACATCCATTATACAGATATTTTGTCTGTGGCCTGCATTTTGTTGATTCACACAATACTTAAGATTTAGTTAGTCTCCAATATTAATAACTCTGGATATTTTACATTAAAAAAGGTTTCTGGGGTCAAGTAGGCACTCAGTATAACCTCACACATTACCATGCAGGAAAACCCAAGTTCAGGGCCCTACTCCTCACCCTCAGTGTTGAAGTTGTACAAGTAGGAAAGTGGTGCTACAGATGTCTCTCTTTATCTCCCCCTCTCTATTTCTTTCTATCTCTACCTTAAAAAGGGAGAAAAAGAAAGAAAAGGGGGTTGGGGGGATGACCACCAGGACTAGTGAAGTCATAGTGTAAACACCAAGTATCAAAGATAACCCCAATGACCAAAAAAAAAAAAAAAGTCTGTTTCACTTTGAACTCTGTCTAAATGATCTTAGACGTTATACTACTTGTAAATCAACTTATTGAGTTGTCTCATTTATAAAATGGATATTATAATATAAACATAATCTATAGAGCTTTTGGTAAAGATGAAATGACAATGTACAGTTCTTGGAACAGTATATTGCAAAGTATGTGCATGGAACACATGCTGGATATTAGTAGGAACAGTACAGACTGTTATATTTGCCAAGTGACTCTTGGAACCTTGAAGCAAGCAAAGGGAACATAGTGACTTAAAATTAATAAACAAGGCATACTTTGTGGAATAGGTTAACAAATAAACTATAATATTTCCAACACAAGAGGACAGAGAGAGAGCTCACCAGGCAGAGCATGTGCACAAAGCCTAGTTTCAATTGCACATACAAGTACCATGGAATTGAGGAAAACTCTGAAGCTGCAACATCTCTCTCTCTCTCTCTCTCTCTCTTTGTCCCATCTGAACTAAAAAGTCATTCCAGAAGCAGAAAAACTGTGCACGAATGAAGAGTCAGTTCATCAAAAATAAAAATTTCTTCCACATGACTTTCTTTAAGAAAGTATTGTACAAATTCAATGACCCAAGAAAATCCTGTTCAAAGAATTTTTCAGAGTTTAAATTCTATATACATTGAATTGACTGAGCATAAGACATAAGAAATTTTACCTTGAATGTGACTAAAGAAGCATACTACTAAATGTAGCAGTCTCTTCTAAGTAAATTCATATTAAGGGATTATACCTGGAACAAAATTAGAGAAATAAAATGTCCTGAATTTTAAAATTTACATGGGGGGGTCAGGCTGTGGTGCATTGGGTTAAGCACACATAGTGAAAAGCACAAAGACCTACTCATGTTCGAGGCCCCAACTCCCCACCTTCAGCGGAGTTGCTTCATAAGCAGTAGTAAGTCTGCAGGTGTCTATCTTTCTCTATCTTCCTCCCCCTCTCAATTTCTCTCTGTCCTATTCAGAAAGAAAAAAATTAAATTTAAATTAAAATTTTAACAAAGAGATTTGTAATGGTGCTATTTTAAACAAAATTCCAAACAATATGCTACCATTAATGTAAATTAATTTCTTTTCTAGTCATATTCTTATCTAAAAGGTATAATATGCATCTAAATAGTCAATTATATATATATATATATAGAAAACTATATATAGGCATATATGTGTAAAAAAGAAAATGGTAATGTCCTATATGAAAATCTAGTATACATATGTTATATGTTTTTACTATCCAGAAGAACTTTTGGTTTGTGGATTAATAGCTGTATAGTCATAATAGTAAATAATAAAGAGTCAAATACCACACACAAAAAAAGTATTTTAAGGAGACAGGCAATGGCGCACCCAGCTGAGCAAACATAGTACTATGTACAGAGACCCAGGTTCAAACTCCCAGCTCTCCACCTGCAAGGGGGAAGGTTTCATGAGTGGTAAAGCACAGCTGCAGGCGTTTCTCTTTCTCTCTCCCTTTCTTTTTTTTTTTTTTTTTAATATTTATTTTATTTATTCCCTTTTGTTACCCTTGTTGTTTTATTGTTGTAGTTATTGTTGTTGTTGTTGGATAGGACAGAGAGAAATGGAGAGAGGAGGGGAAGACAGAGAGGAGGAGAGAAAGATAGACACCTGCAGACCTGCTTCACCGCCTGTGAAGCAACTCCCCTGCAGGTGGGGAGCCGGGGTTCGAACCGGGATCCTTATGCCGGTCCTTGTGCTTTGCACCGCCTGCGCTTAACCCGCTGCGCTACAGCCCGACTCCCATCTCTCTCCCTTTCTTTTCCCTCCCCTCTCAATGTCTGTCATAGCAGAAAACTGAAAAGTTATTTAAGCACATCTTCTACAATAGTTATTTAAGTCATCTTCTAAAAGCATAAATAAAACAAGCAATGACATTTTGCCTCAGTAGCAACCCAATAAATACATACCATATTTCTATGGGAAAATAGATTTCATCTGCAGCTTGGAAAATATTTTAAAATTTTACAACTGTTCTAGAAAGATATGTTCATCAGTTGTTGGTATCAATTTCTGCAGTTGTAGAGAGTACTATATGAATAGTCAAAGGCTTCAGAAATTGACTATTTTGTATCCAAAATTCTGTCAAACATAGTATAATTAATATTGATTATGAAATAAATGGAAATGTTGATAATATAATTATAAGAAATCATATGAAGGAATACTATCAAGCTTTAAACATAATGTTATGGGAAACTTGATAATATGTTCTTTGAACTTTTCCTGATTTTCAAACTCTAGGATTACTTTTAGGTAAGTTAATTTTCATTGAGTTGCATAATTTTTAAAAATACGTATAGCAAAATCTTAAAATGATAGTTAGTGGCAGAAATAAAAGAAGAATTATTGCCCCAATGCCAATGGGACTGTTGTAAAAACCACATTTCCATGAGATTCACAATCTGTACCCCAACAGTTCACTTGAGAAGAGAAATATGCTCTTTATTTATTTGTAAAAGAATAAATCCATCTTCCTTGATACATTATTATAATAGAAAAACTATCCAAGTACTATAAAGTTTTTCAGTGTCCTTTCCACTATCATAATCAATAAACACCAATTATGTCAAGAGCACCAGTATTGATTATTTAGTACTGAAGCACATAAATGGCTTTCTCTAATAAGCAAAGTGAAAGATGTCATCTCTTCCTTCTCATATCTATCAGTGATAAATACTTATTTGAATAACATGAATATATAAATGTATATGTACTATTTGAATGTATATGTACTATTTGAATAACATAAATATATAAATGTATATATAACAAAAAAAAGTTTTTTTTAATATTTTACTGAAGGGAGTCAGGCGGTAGCACAGTGGGTTAAGTGCACGTGGCGCGAAGTGCAAGGACCAGTGTAAGGATCCTAGTTCGAGCCACCACACCCACTCACAGGGGAGTCATTTCACAGGCAGTGAAGCAGGTCTGCAGGTGTCTATCTTTCTCTCCCCCTCTCTGTCTTCCCCTCCTCTCTCCATTTCTTTCTGTCCTATCTAACAACAACGATGACAACAATAACAACAACAATAATAACTACAACAACAATAAAAAGACAACAAGGGCAACAAAAGGGAAAATAAATTAATACATAAATATTTTACAGAAAGTCTCTCAGATACAATGGCAAATAAGAGATAGGTTCTAATGACCAAGAGCAAAATGAAATTTAATCCTGTACATCATTGTCCAAGGTATAGGCATCCCATTAACAAACTGTGCTCCTCTATAGAGGACACTAAAGTTATCTGGACATTAAATTCATTCTCATGACAGATACACATGTAAATTATTATCTTCTTTTCACTCCATTACTTTAGTCTCTGGTTAGATGTCTTAAAACCTATCAAGTTGAGCCTTAATGGAAACACAGTCAGAGTATAAATATCTCTGATGATTATTTTATTCCTTATTCTAGTTGTCTGAGATTCATTCCCAAACAATATCCAAAATATCCAGAAAATAAGTGTAACCTACCACCAAACTTATGATTTAAAAGAGAAGTGAGAAGCCAGTAGCAAAACCCAATAACCACAGAAAAAAAATGAACTTGTTCATATATCAACATTAGACATTTATGTCACACACAAAAAAACATAAATTATATGAGGTAAGTGAAAAGATGTACAAAACATACTTCATATATACATGTATACAGATATGATAAAATATTTTTAATACTCAAAAAGTTATTATAGATCAATATTATAAAGACCAAAAATCTGTTGAAAATAGGCAAGAGCCATTCACTGGCTGTTTAAGTAATAACAAATATGATTTGTAAAGCATTTCAGAAGAAATAAACTTTTATCATAATTAAACTATTGCAAATCAAGATTCTGAGATAACCCTTTTCACCTTTGGACTGGCAAAAAGCAAGTTTGGATATCTTGTCTGTTAAAAATAGTATGTTAGCAGATGCTAACATGATGCCAGCTGGCCTTCCCTGGGCAGACTACCCTCCAGTGTGTCCTGGAGCCCCAGTTCCCCAGAGCCCCATCCCACTAGGGCAAAAGAGAGACAGGCTGGGAGCATGGATCGACCTGTCAACACCCATGTTCATCAGGGAAGCAATTTCAGAAGCCAGACCTTCCACCTTCTGCACCCCATGATGACCCCTGGGTCCATACACCTAGAGGGATAAAGAATAGGAAAGCTTGGATGTGAGGGTGATCTGGCTGCAACATCTGTCACTCCATTGATCGCCAGAGTTGATTTGGCTGATCTGGCTGGCTAGGTGGGTGTCCCCTTCCTCCCTCACCTCTCCATGTGCGTCCCTCCCGGCCATAAGTGGAAGAGGAAGGCCTTCTCTGAATAGAGACTGACCAGTTTTCGGTCAAGGGTATATGAGTAGCTGTGCTCCCCTTCTAGAACATCCAAACAAGCTCTCAAGGAAAGCTATCGGGGAGGGGAGGGGATACAGAGTTCTGGTGGTGGGAATTGTGTGGAGTTGTACCCCTCTTATCCTATGTTTTTTGTCAGTGTTTCCTTTTTATAAATAAAAATTGAAAAAAATAAAATAATAAATAGTATGTTGGCACAGACTAACATATATTTGATGGCTGTGAAATATAATAAAGCGCCTATGGAAATCAATTCATCACTATTTAATGTTAATATATGCTTTTTATATTTTATTTATATACTGTTGAATCACTTTTTTCCCCAGAGTACTGCTTAGCCCTGGCTTATAGTGGTGCTGGGGACTGAACCTAGGACCTTTGGTGCCCCAGGCCTGAAAGTGTTTTTGCATAATAATTATGTTGTCTCTCTAGCCCCAATTCCACTTCTAAGAATAATCAACAGATACACTAACATATACATAAAATATATTTTTGGCGTTGCTTGTCTTTTGGTGATTAGTTTACTGAACTCTTTATGTACTTTAGTTATTAGTCCTTTGTCTGATGTGTGTTGTATAAAGATCTTCCATGCCATTGGGTGTCTCAGTTTGTATGGTGGTATTCTTTGCTGTGCAGAAGCTTTTCAATTTGATGTAGTCCCACTGGTTTATTTTCACTTTTCTTTCCTTTGCTGTTGGATTTGAATCTTTGAATGATTTTTTGAAGCATAAGTTATGAAGTGTCCTGCCAATATTTTTTCCTGTGAATTTTATAGTTTCTTGCCTAATGTCTATGTTTTTGATCCGTTTGAGGTTTTGTGCATGGTGGTAAGTGATGGTTCAATTTCATCTGCTTGCATGTTTCAATCCAATTCTCCCAGCACCATTTGATGAAAAGACTCTCATTTCTCCATTTAATGGTTTGGGCCCCATGTCAAAAATTAGCTGGCTATAGATGTGGGGGCTTATTTCTGGATATTCAATTTTATCCCACTAGTCTGTGTGTGTGAGTGTATTTTGGTTCTAGTACCAGGCCATTTTTCTTACAGAAGTTCTGTAGTATAGCTTTTGGTCAGACAATGTAATGCCTCTGGTCTTGTTCTTTATATTAATATTACTTTAGCAATCCTAGGTATTTTCTGGTTCCAAATAAATTTTCGAAGCTTTTGTTCTATTTATTTAAAGAAGGTCATTGAAATCTTGATGAAGGTGGCATTAAATCTGTACATGGCTCTGGGCATGATGGTTATTTTGACTATGTTAATCCAATCCATGAGCATGGGATGTTTTTCCATTTCTTTCTGTCTCTGTTTCCTTAAAGAATGTTTCATAGTTCTCAGCATATAAATCCTTCACTTCCTTTGTTAACTTTATGCCCAAATATTTGATTTTTTTGTTGTTGCTGTTGCTGTGGTGAAGGGGATTGATTTCTGTATCTTTTCTTCTTCTGATTTGATGTTTGTATAGAGGAAAGACATTGATTTTGTAACCTGCCACTTTATTATATTATTTGCTATATATCTAGGTGTTTTCTACTGGACTCTTTAGGGATATATATCCATATCATGTGCACATAGGGACACTTTGACTTTGTCTTTTCCAATCTGTATCCCATTGATTCCTTTCTTTTGCCTAATTGCTATGGCTAGGACTTCCAAGGCAATGTTGAATAGTGGTAATAATGAACAGCCCTGCCTTATATTTGACTGAAAAGTAAATGCCTTCAATTTTTCACCACTGAGTATAATGTTGACTGCTTGGTTACTGTATATAGACTTAACTAGTTTGAGGTAATTCCCATCTTTCCCCATTTTTTACTAAGTATTTTAATCATAAAAGGATGTCTGACTTTGTCAAAGTCTATTGAAATGATCATGTGATTTTTGGTTTTATATTTCTTGATTTGGTGGATCACACTTATTGATTTATGTATATTGACCAGTCCTGCATCCCTGGAATAAAACTTACTTGATCATGGTACATAGTCTTCTTGATCTATTTTTTGTATGAGGTAGGCTAAAACTTTGTTGAATATCTTAGCATCTGTGTTCAACAGGGATATTGGTCTGTACGTTTCCTTTTTTGTTGGATCTGTCTGCTTTAGATATTTGTGTCATGTTGGCTTCATAAAATGTGTTAGGGAGAGTCCTGTGTCTTCAATAGTTTGGAAGAGCATGAGGACTATTGGTGATAGTTCTTCTTGAAAGGTTTTATAATATTAATTTGTAAAGCCATTAGGGCCTAGACTCTTATTGTTGGGGAGGTTCTTGATGACTGCTTGTTCTTTGGCCATAATTGGTCTATTTATGCCTCTTGGTTTAATCTGGGGAGGGGATTGTTTCTAAAAATGTATCCATCTCCTCCAGATTTCTAGTTTTGTGGCAAATAGTTGTTCATAGAAGCTTCATATGATGCTTTGTATTTCTGTGATGTCTATTGTGATCTCACCCTTTTCATTTATGATTTGGGTCTTCTCTGTTTTTTAGTGAGTCTGGCCAAGGATTTTTCAATTTTGTTTACCCTTCCAAAAAAACAGCTCCTAGTTTCATTGATATTTTATATGGTTCTTTTGTTTTCAGTATTGTTCATTTCTGCTCTAATTTTTGTTATTTCACCTCATCTTTTTGCTTTGTGTTTCTTTTGTTCATCTTTTTCTAATAATTTCAGGTGTGAAGTCAGGTCATTTGTGTGTTTTCTTGTTTACCGATTTTTAATTCCCTTTTAGTATTGCTTTATCTGTATCCCAAATACTCTGATAGCTTGTATCTCTAGTTTCATTTGTTTCCAGTAACTTTTTAATTTCCTCTTTCACTCAGTAACTGTTGAATCATGTACTGTTGAGCTTCCATATTTTGGAGTTTTTTTTTTTGCATTCTGTCTGTTGTTGAATCTTAATTCAACTCCATTGTGGCTGAGAACATGCTTAGGATGATTTTGATGGTTTTAAGTTGGTTGCAAACATGTGGACTAGTTGTTCAGGTTCTAACTCAAAAAACCTTATTGTTTCTGATTTATTAGCATTTTTTCTGGACTTCTTTCTTGATCTGATGGTGTGATTCTTTTTTTTTTTTTTGGTCTCCCCATTCTGTCTGTAGTCAACCCTTTTCACATTGTACTTAAGTTACAGAGGTGGTGGACGGTTGGTTGGGGATAATAGTGGTATGTCACACTGAGATTTCAGTTTAGCACAATCAAAAAGTGGTTTCTGAAATGGTCTACTTTCTCAAGGTTATTTATTAGGACATGTGGTGTGTCACAGTCCTGGTAAACTTGCAGAGGTGTTTCTAGAGTGATCTATGTTATGGGATCCTGTCGTGGACTGAAAGCCACTTGGCTGACTTTGGGAGGGTTGCTTGTGATCAGCAAATGCATTCAGAAACTACTTCAGCAACTACTCAGTGTCTTTGTGTAGAAACAACACAACATGCTTGTCTCCTGATGGAGTCTTTGAGGTCTGTAAGTACATAAAGCTGACTAGCAACACTTGAATGCCCCCCAATTTGGCCTGAAGCAGGGAAACTTTGGCTCCCATGCAGCATAGGCAAGGCCTAGTGCTTGCAGGAAGGTGGACAGTGGGTCCTGGTGTTTTTTTGGTGGAAAAGGGACCAGATGTCTCAGATTTTATAAGTCAGAGAGGGGATCACACTACTAAGGGGTGGGTGGCAGTGAGTATAAGAGATGCTGTTACATCCCTAGGAGTCAATTGTAAATTAGAGTGGGGAAGACAGTATAATGGCTATGCAAAAGACTTTAAGTATCTTTGACTTTGATGCCTGAGGCTCCAAGGTTCCAGATTCAATCCCTTGTACCACCATAAACTAGAGCTGAGTAGTGCTCTAGTTAAAAAAAAAAAAAAGTATATTAGAAGTAGGCATTTAAATCCAGACAGTCTGAGAAATCAATATTTTAACCATCCAGAAATGTTCCTCAAATTTTCTTTACCCGGGATTGGGAGGAATATTTACTTTCCTCTTTACTGTTTGTGTTTTTACCAAGAACATTCACTACTTAAAAAAAATAAATAAAAATTCAAAATACCACACAAACTGGAAAACATATCTAGAAAAAAAGAAGGAAATAAAGCTCAAAATTCTTTTGGTAGCTAATAAAGGACTGCCAGATGGTAATGCCTGCTATAAACATAAAGAATTTTAAACAGTGAAGGGATGATAAAGAATTAACTGACAAAACCAAATTTGTTTAGAAGCCAATCCTAGCAAAGTAAGGACTTACTTAAAATACAGTTTTTTTACAAAGTGGAATAATTATTAAAGTAACGCTATTAGGTAAATTGACTATTGGGGAAAAACCAGTCAAAACATCATCTTCAAACTATAATTAGAAACTAATTGAAGAAATAAGTATAAAACTGAAACATATAAATCAAAAGATATGGGGGTCCCAGAAGATGGCGGACTGAGAAGCCGCTAGCGGCGTGAGCTCTGATCACATCTTCTGGAAACGGTAGGATTTTCTGCCTTTAGCAGGCCAGTCAATAAGAGGCCCTATCGGTGACACCAAGGAGGTGACTATAACTTAATTTGGGTTAAGAATTAGAGTAAAGGTGGCACGAACTAGCGGGCGGCTGCTAGAGACTTCCCAGGCGGCGCAGGGAAGGCAAGTGTGCCGGGCATTGTCCTCCGCCCAGGAAGGAGGATCCTCCGCCGGTTGCAGAGCGCTGATGGGCAGCCGGCAGAGGACCCCGAGGGAGCACTATAGCTCGGGGGCTTTCTCTTGGGAGTCTCCAGGGACCACCGCGACCCTGAGGGTGGATCCAAAGACTTCTTGAGTATAGCTCTCATTGGATCAAAGGATTTGGAGCTAGTTTTCATTTTCGAGAAATCCTTAAAAAAAGTCTGGGGGGGGGGGTTTCCCGGAAGATGGCGGACTGAGAAGCTGCTAGCCACTGAGCTCTGAACATATCTCCTGGAAACAATAGGATTTTCTGCCTTTAGCAGGCCAACCAATAAGGGGTCCTTAGACATCAAGGAGGTGACTATAACTTAATTTGGGTTAAGAATTAGAGTAGGGAAAAAAAGGGGAAAAATTCTTTTTTCTTCCTTTTAATTTTCAAGCATACCTCCTTCCCGCCCCCTCCAAAAGCAGTCCCTGGAGACCAGCTCCTAGCAGGATACCCCACACCACCAAACAGGGTGCTTTTTTGAATTCACTGATACACATTTTGGAATTTCCTTTCACTGTTCTTTAATTACAACTCTTTTTCTTATCTTCTCCCTTTTCTCTCTCTTGTCTCTCTCTTTTTTTTTTAATCTTGTCATACACTTCTTCCTTCTTCTTCGCCTTTCTGAATTTGTGAATTATTTTGGTAAAGAAATCTGACTCAAAGTGCACTCTCTATGTGTGTATCTCTGCTCTAGTTCCCTTTCCCCTGTTGTTACCCCTAGAATATACAGTGGATAGTAGATTTGCATAACTGTCTATCCTTGCTATCCTCTCTTTCTTTTCTCTTTCTTCACTGGGATTTGGGTACTATTATTTCACGGACTGGAGAAATTGTCTCGCTAACTGGTAACGATTAAACTACTTCAATACTTACTTCAGTTGCTACTGTAATTCCTGAGGTTGGTGAGTGCAATTGTCATAAAGGTATTTAGTACAGTGTTACTTGTACTCAAGACACAACAACTGAGGAACAACAAAGCATAAAAAAAAAGAAACACATAAATTAAAAAAATGGGTAGATCAAAAACAAATAAAACTGCTACTCCAATGAATGAAGAAAAGAGCCCAGAAGAAACTACAAATCAGCCAGAAAGTAACCATAGATAAGAAAAGTATTCAAGCAATAATAAACTTATTAATCACAGAAATGAAAACAACATTGGAGGAAAGACATGGCAGTATTAGGGAAACAACAGTTGAGACCCCCAAGGAAAATACTGATTATCTTGAGGCAATCAGAGAACTGAAAGCTGAAATAGCTGTAATGAAGAAAGAAGCTGAGGCAAGGGAAAGCAGACTAACAGAAGCAGAAAACAGAATTAGTCAGACAGAGGATGAGTTAGAGAAAACAAAGAAAGAGGTGAAAGAGCTTAAAAAGAGATTGAGAGACACAGAAAACAACAACAGAGACATATGGGATGATCTCAAAAGAAGTAACATTCGTATAATTGGCCTGCCAGAGGAAGAAAGAGAGGAAGGGGAAGCAAACATTCTAGAGGAAATAATACAAGAAAACTTCCCAGACCTGAATAACAGAAAGGACATCAAGATTCAAGAGGCCCAGAGAGTACCAAATAGAATCAACCCAGACCTGAAGACACCAGGACACATCATAGTCACAATGAGAAGAAGTAAGGATAAAGAAAGGATCCTAAAGGCTGCAAGAGAGAAACAAAAAGTCACATACAAGGGAAAACCCATAAGATTATATGCAGACTTCTCCACTCAAACTCTAAAAGCAAGAAGAGAATGGCAAGATATCTATCGAGCCCTGAATGAAAAAGGGTTTCAACCAAGGATAATATATCCTGCTAGACTATCATTCAAACTAGATGGAGGGATCAAAACCTTCTTAGATAAACAACAGTAAAAGGAGGCAACCATCACCAAGCCGGCAATGAAAGAGGTACTAAAAGACCTCTTATAAACAAGAACATTACTATAATACTGGCAATATATCAGAGCAAACAATTTTTTTTAGAACAATGGCACTACAATACATTAAATCCATAATATCAATAAATGTCAATGGCTTAAACTCACCCATCAAAAGGCACAGGGTGGGGGGATGGATCAGAAAACATAACCCAACCATATGCTGATTGCAAGAATCCCATCTGTCACAACAAGATAAACACAGACTTAAAGTGAAAGGATGGAAAACTATCATACAGGCTAACGGTCCACAAAAAAGGGCAGGAACAGCCATTCTCATCTCAGACACGATAGATTTTAAATTAAATAAAGTAATAAAAGATAGGCAAATCATTACATAATGATTAGAGGATCAATCAGCCAAGAAGTCTTAACAATTATTAACATCTATGCACCCAATGAGGGACTATCTAAATATATTAAGCATCTACTGAAAGAATTTCAAAAATACATCAATAGTAATACAATAATAGTGGGAGACTTCAATACCCCACTCTCACACTTAGACAGATCAACAAAGCAGAGAACCAATAAAAATACAAGAGAATTGAATGAAGAGATAGACAGACTAGACCTCTTGGACATTTTCAGACTCCTCCACCCCAAAAAACTGGAATACACCTTCTTTTCAAATCCACATAACACATACACAGGAATAGACCACATGTTAGGACACAAAGAGAGCATCAATAAATTCAAGAGCATTGAAATCATCCCAAGTATCTTCTCAGACCACAGTGGAGTAAAACTAACATTTAACAACAAACAGAAAATTATTAAAAGACACAGAATTTGGAAACTAAACAACATCATCCTTAAGAACCACTGGGCCAGAGACTCACTCAAGCAGGAAATTCAAATGTTCCTGGAAACTAATAAAAATGAAGACACAACCTATCAAAATATTTGGGACACAGCGAAAGCAGTACTGAGAGGGAAACTTATAGCCATACAATCACATATTAAACACCAAGAAGAAGCTCAAATGAATGACCTTACTGTACACATCAAGGACTTAGAGGAAGAGGAACAAAGGAACCCTAAAGCAACCAGAAGGACAGAAATCACTAAAGTTAGAGCAGAAATAAACAACATTGAAAATAAAAGAACCATACAAAAGATCAATGAAGCCAAATGTTGGTTCTTTGAAAGATTAAACAAAATTGACAACCCCCTAGCCAGACTCACCAAACAAAAAAGAGAGAAGACTCAAATTAATAGAATTGTAAACGATGCAGGAGATATCACAACTGACACCACAGAAATCCAGAGAATCCTGCGAAACTTCTATAAAGAACTATATGCCACCAAGCTAGAGAATCTGGAAGAAATGGAACAATTCTTAGAAACCTATGAACTTCCAAAACTGAGCCAAGAAGAACTAAAAAATATAAATGCACCAATCACAGACAAAGAAATTGAAACTGTTATTAAGAATCTCACCAGCAACAAAAGTCCTGGACCAGATGGCTTCACAAACGAATTCTACAAAACTTTCAGGAAACAGTTAATACCCATACTTCTTAAGCTATTCCATAAGATTGAAGAAACAGGAATACTCCCTTCTACCTTCTAAGAAACCAACATCACCCTGAAACCAAATGCTGATAGGGACAGAACAAAAAAGGAAAACTACAGACCAATATCTCTGATGAACATAGATGCCAAAATATTAAACAAGATCTTGGCCAACCGGATACAGCAACACATCAAAAAGATTGTTCATCATGACCAAGTGGGATTCATCCCAGGAATGCAAGGCTGGTTCAACATCCTTAAGTCAATCAATGTCATTCACCACATCCATAAAAGCAAAGCCACAAACCACATGATTATCTCAATAGATGCAGAGAAAGCCTTTGACAAAATCCAACACACATTCATGATCAAAACTCTACAAAAAATGGGAATAGATGGGAAATTCCTCAAGATAGTGGAGTTTATAAATAGCAAACCTACAGCCAACATCATACTCAATGGACAGAAGCTGAAAGCATTCCCCCTCAGATCGGGGACTAGACAGGGCTGTTCACTATCACCGTTACTCTTCAACATAGTATTGGAAGTTCTTGCCATAGCAATCAGGCAAGAGAAAGAAATCAAAGGAATACAGATTGGAAGGGAAGAAGTCAGGCTCTCACAATTTGCAGATGATATGATAGTATACATAGAAAGACCCAAAGAATCCAGTAGAAAATTACTGGAAGTTATTAGTCAATATAGCAAGGTATCAGGCTACAAAATCAATGTACAAAAATCAGTGGCATTTCTTTATGCAAACACTAAATCTGAAGAAGAAGACATCCAGAAATCATTCCCATTTGCTGTTTCAGCAAAATCAATCAAATACCTAGGAATAAAGTTGAGCAAAGAAGTGAAAGACTTGTATGCTGAAAACTATGAGTCGCTTCTCAAGGAAATAGAAACTGATACCAAGAAATGGAAAGATATCCCATGCTCATGGATTGGAAGAATAAACATCATCAAAATGAATATTCTCCCCAGAGCCATATACAAATTTAATGCAATACCCATCATAATTCCACCAAGCTTCTTTAAGAGAATAGAACAAACACTACAATCATTTATCTGGAACCTGAAAACACCTAGAATTACCAAAACCATCTTGAGGAAAAGAAACAGAAATGGAGGCATCACACTCCTAGACCTTAAACTATATTATAAAGCCATCATCATCAAAACAGCATGGTACTGGAACAAAAATAGGCATACCGACCAGTGGAACAGAATTGAAAGCCCAAAAGTAAATCCCAACTCCTTTGGGCATCTAATCTTTGATAAGGGGGCCCAAAGGATTAAATGGAAAAAGGAGGCTCTCTTCAATAAATGGTGCTGGAAAAACTGGGTTGTAACATGCAGAAGAATGAAATTGAACCACTTTATCTCACCAGAAACAAAAATCAACTCCAAATGAATCAAAGACCTAGATGTCAGACCAGAAACAATCAAATACTTAGAGGAAAACATTGGTAAAACACTATCCCACGTACACCTCAAGGACATCTTTGATGAATCAAACCCAATTGCAAGGAAGACTAAAGCAGAAACAAACCAATGGGACTACATCAAATTGAAAAGCTTCTGCACAGCCAGAGAAACTATTAAACAAACAGAGAGACCCCTCACAGAATGGGAGAAGATCTTCACATGCCATACATCAGACAAGAAACTAATCACCAAAATATATAAAGAGCTCAGCAAACATAGCACCAAAAAAGCAAGTGACCCCATCCAAAAATGGGCAGAGGGTACGAACAAAACATTCACCTCAGAGGAGATCCAAAAGGCTAACAATCATATGAAAAACTGCTCTAGGTCACTGATTGTCAAAGAAATGCAAATTAAGACAACACTAAGATACCACCTCACTCCTGTAAGAATGGCATACATCAAAAAGGACAGCAGCAACAAATGCTGGAGAGAATGTGGGGACAGAGGAACCCTTATCCATTGTTGGTGGGAATGTAAACTGGTACAGCCTCTGTGGAGAGCAGTCTGGAAAACTCTCAGAACGCTAGACATGGACCTTCCATATGATCCAGTAATTCCACTCCTGGGGTTATACCACAAGGACTCCATAACACTCAACCAAAAAGAGGTATGTACTCCTATGTTCATAGCAGCACAATTCATAATAGCTAAAACCTGGAAGCAACCCAGGTGCCCAACAACAGATGAGTGGCTGAGAAAGCTGTGGTATATATACACAATGGAATACTATGCAGCTATCAAGAACAATGAACCCACCTTCTCTGACCCATCTTGGACTGAGCTAGAAGGAATTATGTTAAGTAAACTAAGTCAGAAAGATAAAGATGAGTATGGGATGATCCCACTCATCAACAGAAGTTGAGTAAGAAGATCTGAAAGAGAAACTAAAATCAGGACCTGACCAAATTGTAAGTAGGGCACCAAAGTGAAAACCCTGTGGTGAGGGGTAGACATGCATCTTCCTGGGCCAGTGGGGGGTGGGAGTGGGTGGGAGGGATGGGTCACAGTCTTTTGGTTTTGGGAATGGTGTTTATGTACACTCCTAGCAAAATGTAGACATATAAATCAGTAGTTAATTAATATGAGAGGGGGAAAATCAGTTGTATGTCTCAAAGTTTCTCAAAACACAAACTGAATCTTTTTAATATATAGGCTGTGTATTTGATATGCGGACTCTCTCAAAAGCCTAGACCATGTAGATTAGAAGCTTCCAATAGCACAGCTATATACAAGATACTGGATACTGTACAGGAAACCATAACAAAAGGACTTTTCAAAGTTAACCCAATTAACAAATAATGTGATGATAATATTAACTATCGATTGTCTTTTTGAACCCTAAGACAGCAGGAACCTCACATCTCCACTATAGAGCCCCTACTTCCCCCAGTCCTGGAACCCTTGGATAGGGCCCACTTTCCCGTATGCGTCTCCCAATCCAAACCAAATAATATTGCATCCGCCGATCACAACCTAACCAGCGTAACGATTGCCACCTCAACATGCTTTACCTCAGACTGTGTCCAGAGACTTCACATGTGGAAAGACAACCCTTCGGCTTCATTCCCCGGGTGAGACCTTTCCTTTTATAGTACACTCTAATTTCATCTCAGGTAGTTCACTTTCTAACAAAGTCCCATAACCTAGATATACACCAGTTTCTGTGAGAGAGAGCTTATGTGCACACGTATCCATAAACTACTGCAAAATATATACCTGAAAGCAGAAGTACACTAGAGTTTGCAGTGAGTACCTCCCTAACACTTCCTCTCCACTATTCCAAGCTTGGGATCTATGATTGCTCAACAAATTGTTTGGCTTCGTATGTTAACTCTCTTTTCAATCACCAGGTTCTAGATGCCACCAGGATGCTGGCTAGGCTTCCCTGGATTGAAGACCCCACCAATGTGTCCTGGAGCTCAGCTTCCCCAGAGACACACCTTACTAGGGAAAGAGAGAGGCAGACTTCGAGTATGGACCGACCAGTCAATGCCCATGTTCAGCGGGGAAGCAATTACAGAAGCCAGACCTTCTACCTTCTGCAACCCTCAATGACCCTGGGTCCATGCTCCCAGAGCGCTAGAGAATGGGAAAACTATCATGGGAGGGGGTGGGTTATGGAGATTGGGTGGTGGGAATTGTGTGGAGTTGTATCCCTCCTACCTTATGTTTTTGTTCATTAATCCTTTCTTAAATAAAAAATTAAGAAAAAAAAATCAAAAGATATATAAATGTTGTGTTGCAGTGGCAGAGCTTAGAACTTGCATGTATGGGGTCCCAAGTTTGATCCCAATATTGAATATGCTAGTGTAGTACTCTGATTTTCCTACTTCTCTCTCTTATTAAAAGATAAGTAAATAAAAAGGCTTGCATAATATAAGTCTATATTCATGACAATCTGTCTCTTGGTAAGAAACAATTTAACATAAAGAATGATAAGAATAAGTGGAAAACAATGAGGCAATTTTACCAGTATTAAAATCCCAAAATGGCATACTTAACATATAAACAAAATGCAAGACTATGAATTAATAATAATTTCTCTGAATAATTAAGCCATTAAAATTTTAGCATTATATACAATACTATGTACATTATATACATTACAGCTATTTAAAATGGTGATTTCACCATTTTCAGCCCATATTGGATGGAGTTTAAAGAAATCATGTTAAGTGAAATAATAAATAAGTCATAAACAGAAGGGTGAATATAGGATGATCTCACTTACAGGCAGAAGTTGCAAAACAAGATCAGAAGAGAAAACACTAAGCAGAACTTGGAATGGAGTTGGTGTATTGCACTGAAGTAAAAGACTATGGGGTGGGTAGGTGGGTGGGTGGGAGGGGGTTCAGGTACTGGAACATGATGGTAGAGGACCCAGAGTGGGTTGTATTATTATGTTGAAAACTGGGAAATGTTATGCATGTACAAACTATTGTATTTACTATTGACTGTAAAACATTAATCCCTCAACTTAAAAAAAAACATGATTATACAGCAGTAAGCAAAATATTAAAATGTTAGATGAAAAATAGCAAGATATAAAATATATACTCATTTGAGTCTATCTTAAATACAGATGTAACTATTTTACCCATTTTATTGTAACAACTTATCATACAGTCACTATATGTGAGCTGAGATCTCACCTAAAAATGTATGTTAGTCCAAAGTCCATGGTTTAAATCTTAGATCTCACACTCTAGATAGTGATGTGCATCTCCATGAAGTTAGTTCACATTTTGTTTTATAAAAAAAAAAGAAAAAATATACCTGTCTAATGCAAGTAATTGTTGAATTGGCACAGTTTCTCTAAGCCCAAATTCAAAATTATGACACTGAATCTTATCAAGTCAAAAATATACTCCTACAATTTTTTTTTTTTACAATGAAATAGTCTAAAGTTGGGGTCTATTGAGAAGTAGCATCTGTGTTTCTCCTCTCCTGGGTCAACTAGGAATACCAAAGGAGACCACCTGGGACTTCAACAAGACAGGACTAGAACAACTTCAGGAACCCACCAAATCACCAGTGAGTGCAAACACATGTGGCTCATAGACAGAGAGGCACCTAGGGAGAGATTAAATGGCTGGTAACAGTCTGGTAGTTTACCAATTGAGACACCACCCCCAGTCTGTTTCACCAACAAAAAGATGGCTGAAGGGTGGAGAGGACTCCCCTAAGACTCACCAAATGAAACTGTGAGTCTCCATTGCTACTGCCCTCAGAAGCTGGAGCAGCAAAAAGGAGGACTGTGCTGACACCAGGGGACAGAGAACTAACCAAAAAACTCAGGAGAAGATCTATACCTTGGTGGCCTCTTGGTGGGGCTGTGAGAGTCTCTTTGCATAACCACTAGATTATCTCTGCCCCACCCTACTTTATCTCTTGGTCAGGAGTCAGTGATTAAGCTAAGAATCTTACTTATAGTTGAAAAGTCCTCAGGTTCCCATAGCCTACAGGGAAGAAGAAGAATAAATGAGGCTTTTAAGCCACTGTGCTCCAACTCAGGTATTAAAATACTATTGAAACAACTGTCAATTTCCACAGCTGTGAACCCTTTAATTACCTTACCTAGACACAAGTCAATCCAGGCATGAGTGATCAGTAATTTGAGAAGTACTGAGAGAGGGATCTCATAACATACTATATAAAATGGTTAAACCAACAACAAGAAATATTGGAGAAATGAAGCAGGACAAGAGTCCACCTAAAATCCCCCCAAAGGTTGAAGCACAAAATAATGAGATCAACATCCAAACACTAGTTAAGGACATAATCACAGGAGTGAGTAAAGAGTCTGAAAGAATTGTCATTAGAAATGCACAAACAACAAATGAGACTCTGAAAGAAAAAACTAATTATCTCAAGGTTATTAGAAAGCTGAAATATGTGAGTTCTGGCACTCCTATGGAGTGGATCCAGCTAGGGGGTAAGTCTTTGATCCTCCCTCACCAGCTCTAGTGACTACATTATACAGAAAGGAGGACTCGGGGAATATTCTGGTGCAAACACTCATTTATTTGGAGATAGGTACAGATTTATATAGAGAGTTAAACAAAGAACATTTTTCACATATGTAAAAAATTACAGGTTTCTTAAAGGTTAGCTTGCCCCTAAGGTAGGGGGCTGGTATGACAAAAATTGATGTGATACACAAAGGTCAAAACGATTAGTCTCCATGATGCAGGCAGGTTAATTATCCAAAGGCATTTGAGAGAAGCATAGGGGTTAAACCAGTAAGGTGAGGTAGAGAAAAGGAAAGCAAATCTTGATGTAAATCATAGATATCAAAGGACACAAGGAAATAGAATTTGGGGCTTTTCACTGTCTGCTGTTGGGGCTGTATGATAGAGTGTGTTCTCCTTTATGATCAAAAGGTGAAGTGGATGTGTGAACTTTGAGTGAACCCTAAAACAGGCAACCATTTGCCTTTCCAGACCTCCATCCAAGGATGGGAGAGCTCCCCTAAGCTCTACCAAGCTTTCACATAGTCCCACAGCTCAGCTAAGAACACAACCAGTTGAACAAGTTAAAACAGTATCAGAAATAGTCTAAAGTTACCCATGTGAGAACTTGTTTTAGACAACTGGATAAACAAATGTAGATGTTTTTATGGGAAAAAAAAAGTAATGTATTTCTGGTGGAATGTTGCTTTGTTCTACACAGTAGAGTTTTTAAAGAAGTCAGAGGTCAAGTAACAAAAACTACCTAAGTAATTTTAACTCAGAAAAACACCACTAGGCATGTGAGGAAAAAAAAATATCAAAATTAGAAAAAGTTTCATAATATGTAATTTAAAATTTTTATTTGTTTGCATTATTTAAAACAATTTTGCAGCCAGATAAAACCTAAGGGTGTTTCTGTTTAAAAGTTAATATCTCTAAAAGTGTAATCTTTTTTCTTGATCCTATCATGAAACAGAGAAAGAGAAATTCTTTTGGATGGTTTTAACAATGTACTATTGTCTATAGCAAAACTATGCTTATTGTTGAATAAATATATACAAGGCAGTGGTAGAGAAAAAGAGGTATTTACTGCTAAATTTCAGTTTCAACAATAGCTACTGCTAACTGGCATAACTTCAAAATCTCCTCACCAAACAGATGGTATGCAAGTTGTACCAGAGGAAAAGATGGCACTTCTTAATACGTACAGTGAATGAGATATTATAGTTGTACCTGAAAGTTTAAAATGGTTTTATCTTGTGATTATATCTCTACTATTAAAACTCAATAAAATGTAGAATGCTACCAATGCACCTACTTATTCAGTATGTTTCAAGAACTTTAGCTCAAGTTCTTGAATATACTGTAATTATTTATTATATGTGTAGTAGAACAAATCAGTTACTATCAAAGAACACAAAGAGGATACAAAGAACAATATTTGATTTATTTTGTTTTGGGTACTAGAAAAAACTTAAATAAAAAAATAAAATTTCTAAAAAGCATAAGCATTTCATTACTAGATTAATGCACAGATAAGCATCCTATTAAAATCATAGCTAGTTTGGCAAGACTTCTGTTTTGCCAATGTGACTGATCCAGGTTTGAGCCTTCTGCTGTCATGGCACTCTATAAAAGAAAGGTTTTTTAGAGTGGTAAATCTTTGGTGACTTAGAAGGAAAACAAAAGCACCCAAGTCAACTAATCATTATTTTTCTTTCTTAAATATTGTGGCAGGAGAACTGTTCTTGTTGTCATGGTGCAGTTATTTTGAGCCAGGCTCAAACCTGAGTTGAGAAGATGGCAAAGCAGCACACTTTCCAATTGAGCTATTTTACTGGCCAACTACAGTTCATTTTTAAAGCTAAGCATATTTCAGACTAGTGAAATATAATACTTATTTTAAACTCCCAGGTTCAAGTCCAGCTCCTACTGCATTGAAGGAAGCTTCTATGCTATTCTTGTTCTTCCCCACTCCCCCACTCATCTGCCTCTAGTAACAAAATTAAATCAAACTAAAATAATAATAGCAATAAAGTTTATTTCATCAAACTTTATGTTTCTCACAAGTATAAAATGTATTACTGTTCATAATATATGCTCACAGTAAAACCTTGATAAGAAGATACCAGCAAGGTCTAATACTACCAAATAATATCCTGAGTGTCACAGAAAGGTCAGTTTGAGAAGCATCAATGAATTATGACAGCAATTATGACAGCAATTTCCTCATGACAGGAAATTTTTTTATTTGTGTACATTTGGTGCTATGTTTTAAATAGCCACCATTTGTAGAGAGAAATGTTTACAAATGGACATAGTCTATTCAAAATAATAAAGCAGATGTTGTTACTCACTTCCAATATGCCAAAGTACACTTGGTACAAGTAAAAAGAGCCAAATTTCACCCTGGGAAGTCACAAGCTGCAGGGTCCCTGGCATTTCAGAATTCATCAAGGCTAATTACACAGCTCAGTTTCTCATTCCCCCAAATGGAGTTTTAGGACTGTATAGTTTTCATCATGTTAAAGTTCAGACTAAAAGAACAAAAGAGTCTTTAAAAAAAGGAAAAAAAAGCCTGGTTAAAGGTCACTATGTGGAAAGAGATTTTACATTTTAAATTTATTCATTTTTTAAAAAAATGTGAATTCAAAAACATCCAAAAGGCTCTTTCATTAAAAATAATAAATAAATAAAGTTTAGGGCTGGGAAGATAACATAATGGTTATGCAAAGGACTTTCATGCCTGAGGCTTCAAAGTCCCAGATTAAATCCCCAGCCCCACCAAAAACTAGAGCTGAGCAGTACTCTGGTAGCTCTCTGTGTATATCTTTCTCTCTGTGTCTCTTTCATTAAAAGCAAAAATATAAACAAAAACATCCAAAAGGTCATTGGAAAAATAGCCTTAGTCCAACTTCCTTTGCCTGAGACATCACTTTCTTGAAACTCTATCCATGCATATTTCTTTGCCTGAGCAAAATAATAGAGAAGTTTTTAAAATCAAATATATATAACATTCTACACATTTCTTTTTTCACTTAATAATTTTCAAGAATTTCTTCATGTCAATATATAATGAAAGACTTGCTTTATATATCAAAAATGGTCAATTGTATATTTCTTCAATGAGTTGTTAGAATTTCCTATATGTGAGTACTTAGAAAGATATCTACTTTGTATCATTATAAATGAAATCTGCATACATACTAACAGTCACAACATTAAAAGAGTAATTTAATTGCAGGGGTAGATAGCATAATGGTTATGCAAAGAGACTCTTATGCCTGAGGCTCCAAAGTCCCAGGCGCAGTCCACTGTACCACCATAAGCCAGAGCTACTCAGTGCACTGGTAAAATAAATAAATAAATAAATAAATAAATAAATAAATAAATTACTTCCAAACATTCATTGAGGTGCTAGGCTGACCTTTTGTACATAGTGTGCCAATAAATAAATCTAAACTCAATGCTGAAGTTACATATTGTGAGCAACAATATACCTAATCTTGGGTTCAAGTCTGTGAAATTTGTGCATAGACTGTGTGTGTGTGTGTGTGTGTGTGTGTGTGTACCTGTGTATGTGTGTGTACACATATACCCTATATCTTTGTAATACTTGTAGCTTAGCACTCTTCTTAGATATTGAACTCCACAGGTCCTCAATATATGGGCTGAAATATTAACACAAAAGCACATTCTCATATTTGAAACACGGCAATTTTTTTCATCTGGTGCTTTTACCCTTTGCAATGCTTTCCAACACTAATTGCCAAGTATAACAGGCTCCCAGTGAACATCAATTAAGAATGATGTGGCATGCTAAATTTCATTAAAATTCAAAATGACATTACCAATAATCAGAATATTGCTTCATTGGAAAGTCCTTTTAACCCTAATTATTGAACTCAACTTGGCTTTCTTTGTATTTCCTGCAGGAAAGGGTGGGGGGAGGAAGTAAACTACATTCATTTGGAATTTGTGACACCAGTTCTATCTGACCTCATCCGTTTCAGAACTTGTAACATCAGTATCAGGTGGATTAACATTTAACTCTTCTACATTTGAACATGATTCAGAGACCTTTGCAAGTACTACAGTTCAACCATGGCTCACTTTGTCAGTGAAATAACTTACTGGCAGGATATTGGGAGCTTATAAAACTCTCTAAAGGATAAGACTTGGAAAATAGATAGAAATTAATGCAACTCTAAGAGGATCAAGAACAATCTGCACGAGATGCCACCCTCACTAATCCAGGCAGCACAACTAAGGGACATGGTGGTCTACTGCCGCTACAAGCGTCTACAGCTGGCACTGAGGAAGCCTCATCAACTCAGCAGCGTTATGCCATCTTCCTTATCTGTGTCTCATATGAAATCATGTATCTGTGTGTATCTACTCTACCTAAACAAATACATAGTTAAACCAATTTTATTAAAACAAGACTCATTTCAATGTGGAATTAATTTTTTAATATTACATATTCCCTTTTAATTTATTTTATAATGCTGATGGCAGCACACTAATTTAAATTCAAGATCCACCAACAGGTCAGAAATATCAGTTTGAAAAAATATTACATGAAAGAGTGTTGTAGTCAACCGTGTCCTTTTTAACTAAGTAAATAAATTTGTAGGGGAGGTGAAAAGTAAGTAAAATGAAAAACATTCTACAATTGTAAAGATATATGGAAGAAAGGATGCAAAATGAAGCTTGCACGCAATCTTAATCAGCAAAATGATACAAACTTGACCCTCATTTAACACTATACCCAAGTTCAACTCATACATATCATATAGTACTGGAGCAATGAAAATAATAATAGCAGAAAAGCTAATAACTTTTCTGATAAAGAACAGAGGAAGGAAGGAAGGAGGAAAGAGGATGAGGAAGGGAGGGGGGATGAGGAAGAGACAGACAGAATAATACGGAAAGAAACTATTTTTACATGTAATCCAGCAGCCTGAATCCACTATAACTGCTCAGAAAAATCCTTATTTATTTCAGAGGCAATATACTTTCCTAATGGCCTGTTTAGTTCTAATTCATCAGTTTCTTTCACTGTCATTACTTGAACTGGAACCTGGTTGTCTGGCATGAACTGCTAACATACTGAGAGTCATAAAATTAAGGAATGATTTTAAAGAATTCAACTGTTGCCATACAAACTCACCTAGATTCTAAACTAAATCCATATATATTGAACATCACAAAATTAATTTCAACTCAATATTAAGGCTATATGTTTTTGGGTTCAGTTGTATGATCTATGTGAATAGATGACATTTTCCACAGTCTCTCCCTCTTGTTCCCATCAAGCGGCAAATCCCTCTGTCTGAGAACATTCCATCTTGCTGCAAGACCTCAACCCTGGCATTTATCCCATCTCTAGTTCTAAAAGTTAGTAAAGCAATAGAAATATTTCACTTCCTTGATTATGCCTCTACTGTTTCAAATTACTCTCAGGAAATGTCAAAGGCAGAAGAAATATGTTAGAAATGGTACTGAGTTAAAATTGTATAGAGTGTCTTGTCTTAATGAAATTATCCAGGGCACCCATATTGCTGACTTCTTATCTAAAGGAAAGCATTTCCTCACTGGCAATCTTACTCAAAGGATAATCTAACCCTCAGCTGGCTGTCTGGGCTCCCTCAATAGTCCAACTAACTGGGAAGACTGGCTGAAATCTCCCAAGCTAATTAGTATGCCCTATGTGCAGGTGTTACTCACGATGACTCCTTAAGCTTCAGAGAAAATAAAACTTGCTTTCCAGTTCTAATTTTAGTTACCTTTACAATAATGGAATGAAAAATAAATGACTTCTTGAACTCTTGTTACATGTCAGTCAGAGAGCAAATATAGCTCACTCTGACAGTTACTAAGTTAGAGCTAGAGAATTTCTCAGCAGTTCAGGGGTGTGAATTTGCACATTCTTTAATCTGGTTGTTTCCTGAGTGCTCTGTCTCTGCAATAAAATGTGAAATGAGAAACGTGGTGTGGAAGCATATTTGGCATTCACAGGTGACAATCAGATTCTTATAAGCCTAATTATAGCACAAAGGGATTATCAGCAAAAGTCTAGATTCCTAAGTGTTATAGGTGGTGAGGCTGTGTCCTCGTTATAAGAATTCCTCACATTTCTCCTCAGTCCCAACCCCATAAAGCTAATCCCACGGTTAAGGCTGAGATGATGTATGCTAAAAAACAGATGAAAGGTTAGGCTTAACCATCAAAAAGAAAACATGAGGCATGCAAAAAGTGCATTTCCTTAAATGAAGCAGAGTAAATAAAGGCAACTTGCTGCAAATATTACTTCTGGTACTTCATATCCATAAACAAAATGTCATGCCTATTGTTTACTAACTTGACGTTTTGACTATCATTCTTTTTTCTTTCTCATTTTATTGAGGGGTTAATAGATTACAGTTGTTGACACATTTGTTTATTATTTCTTTTATGTTGTTTTCATAATTCAATTTCACTAGATACCAGTTCTCCTGTTTTACATTACCAAATTACTTTAAGTGAAGTAATTTAATAGTAGAATAAAGGGACTAGGTGGTGGTGCACCTAGTTGAGCACACATGTTACAGTGCACAAGGACCCAGGTTTGAGCCCCCGGCCCCCACCTGCAGGGGGAAAGATTTTGAGTGGTAAAGCAGGGCCACAGGAGTCTCTCTCCCTATCTATCACCCCCTTCCCTCTCTATTTCTGACTGTCTCTATCCAATAAATAAAGATAATAATAAAAAACAAATAAAATAAAAGAATAACAAAATAAAAATTTCTATTTCATGTCAAGAAATATGCATTATTTTTAGTTGGGGGGGGTTAATGGTTTACAGTAAATGCAGTTGTGTAAAATCTCTGAGTTTTCTGCAAAACACACTCATCCCCAGCCTAGGTCCTCCTCCACTATCATTCACTATTACCTGAAAGCCCCTTACCCACCCACCCCAAGTCCTTTACTTTGGTGCAATACACCAAGCCCAATCCAAGTTCTACTTTGTGTTTCTCCCTGCTGTTCTTATTTATCAACTACTGTTCATGAGTAAGACATCCCATATTCATCCTTTTCTTTCTGACTTATCTGGCTTAACAGGATTCCTTTAAACTCTATCCAAGATGAAGTGAAAAAGTGAAATTAATCATTCTTAAATAGCTTAGTAATATTCCATTGTATATATATATACCACAACTTGCTCAACCACTCATCTGTTGTTGGACACCGAGATCACTTCAAGTTTTGACTATTACAAGTTGTGCTGCTATGAACATGAGTATACACAAATATTTTTGGATGGGTAAGTTTGGTTCCTTAGGATATATCCCGAGGAGAGAAATTGCAAGGTCACAGGGTAGATTCACTTCTAGCCTTCTGAGGGTTCTCCAGACTGCTCTCCACAGGGGTTGGACTAATTTTCATTCCCACCAGCCATGAAAGAGGATTCCTTTACCAACCAAAACCCACCTGTCTAGCATTTGTTGCTGCTAACTTTTCTGATGTCTGACATTCTCACAGAAGTAAAATGGTATTTTATTTGTATTTGTATTTCTCTGACAATCAAAGACTTGGAGCATTTTTCATATATCTGTTGGCCTTTTGGATCTCTTGTTTGGTGATTATTCTGTTTATATGCTCTCCCCACTTTTGGATGGGGCCATTTTTGTTGTTTGGTTGGTTTGCTGGTTAGTTGGTTTTTGCTGATTTTGGTGAGGTCTTTATATATTTTGATTATTAGCTTCATGTCTCATGTATGGCACATAAAGATCTCCCATTTTATAAGGAGTCTTAAATAATAGGGCCAATGAGTTCTATCACACTGATTTAATGTTCAATGTTCAAGAATACATATGATTCACGTATGACTTTTGTGCATAAACATACAATGTAAATGTATGCCCCAAGTTATTAAAGTTCACTTTATTTTTTACCTATATTTATCACTGTTTCCTTTTGTAACAAATGAATTAAATATATGACCTGCTGTTCTGAAAAGCTTTGAGATACAAACATAGACATAAGTTGATTCTTGTCCAATAATTAAGTGTGTTAAGGTTAATTTTATGCTTTACATACTTGCTTACCTGAGAACAATACTTTCAGGTTATCTTTCATAACCTGTTATCAGCTCTGTAGACCTCCTAATCATGCCTAATCCCCTACAGTTCTGAGAAGTAGTATATAATGTGTCATTAAAACTATTGCAATGTGCAGCTTATATCAACAATATAAACCTAAAATGAATTGTGAATAAGAATTTGCTTCACTTTTTTATGGAAATTGAAATAGCAATACCACAAAGACCGCATGTATGGTTTTATCAAGTGGAAGTTTTTGTTGTTGCTGTATATCTGTTTGTTTTTTTTTTTCTCTCTCTCTCTAATTGGAAGTAGAAGAAATATTCTCCTATCTCTCTGGAAAAACATCAGACATTTTTTTTCCTTGTAAATCTTAGTTTCTCTGAAGCAATTTTTAACCATCTGGAGTCAGGTACTGATCCTAGAATAAAACTCTTCCTAAGCATCACCGTTTTGCTCATGAGTTTACTCTTCACCAATATGCTTTGTTATTTCAATATTTACATGGATTGTTGACTCTATACAGTGGTATTTTAATTATTTATTTATTTACTTACTTATAAAAAGGAAACACTATGTATACCCCTTTCCCATATTAGGGAGCTACTCTCTTCCCTGATCTAGCTTTCTGGTCCTTTTCCCAGCCATGACATCATCTCCCCAGACAATAACTTAGATCCACTGGCATATCAGATTTCAGGCTCAGGGACAAAAAGAAAAAGAAAAAGTAAAAAAAAAAAAAAAAAAAAAAACCAACTAGTATAGCCACAAGCCTTTTGGAATTTAAAATATGCCTATTAGCTATCTACAAAATGGAGGACCCCCCCCCAACTCTTCATCAGCACTATTCCAGGCTTAAAGTTCATGATTGATCAACAATTTGTTTGGATTTGTATGTTAATTCTTTTGTCAACCATCAGGTTCCAGATGCTAGCGACCAAACCTCCCTGGACAGACAACCCCACCAATATGTCCTGGAGCTCCGCTTCCCCAAAGCCCTTCCCCACTAGGAAAAGAGAAAGACAGGCTGGAAATATGGATCGACCTGTCAATGCCTATGTTCAGCAGGGAAGCAATTACAGAAGCCAGACCTTCTACCTTCTGCTTCCCATAATGAATGACCTTGGGTCCATACTCTCAGAAGGTTAAAGAATAGGAAAGCTATCAGGGGAGAAGATGGGATACAGAGTTCTGGTGGTGGGAATTGTGTGAAGTTATGTACCCCTCTTATCCTATGGTTTTGTCAATGTTTCCTTTTTATAAATAAAAAAATTAAAAAAAACTAACAAAACCATAGGATAAGAGGGATACAACTCCATACAATTCCCACCACCAGAACTCTGTATCCTATCCCCTCCCTTGATAGCTTTCCTATTCTTTAACCCTCTGGGCGTATGGACCCAAGGTCATTGTGGGATGTAGAAAGTTGAAGGCTTGGCTTCTGTAATTGCTTCCCCACTGAACATGGGTCTTGGCAGGTCGATCCATACTCCCAGCTTGTCTCTCTCCCTACTGGGGCAGGTCTTTCAATTTCTTTATCTTTTTCCATGAATGATCTCATCAAGGAGTTCACTTAATCTCATATTCTTGTGGTCAAAATTTAGCACTGCTGGGAGTCGGGAGATAACACAGTGGGTTAAACTCAACGTGGCTCAAAGCGCAAGGACCAGTGTAAGGATCCCGGTTGGATCCTTACCTGCAGGGTAGTCTTTCACAGGCGGTGAAGCAGGTCTGCAGGTGTCTATCTTTCTCTCCCCCTCTCTGTCTACCCCTACTCTCTCCATTCCTCTCTGTCCTATCCAACAACGACGACATCAATAAAAACAACAATAAAACAACAGGGGCAACAAAAGGGAATAAATATTTTTTTTAAATTAACAATGGTAGCTACTTATTGTTGTAAACACCTGTATCTCTGATTACCACCATTAATCTTTCCAGAAAAACTGATCCTTTTGCACTGTGTTCATTTCATCCTATCATAATTTCATTCCTACTCCCCTTCACTTTCCCCACTTAGCTAATCTATATCCCATCACTTAATTCCTTCTCTTGCATTTACTGTCTATTATTTTGACTTACTCTTTCTTTTTTTTAAATTTTTTTATTTAAGAAAGGATTAATTAACAAAACCATAAGGTAAGAGGGGTACAACTCCACACAATTCCCACCACCCAATCTCCATATCCCACCCCCTCCCCTGATAGCTTTCCCGTTCTCCATCCCTCTGGGAGCATGGACCCAGGGTCATTGAGGGTTGCAGAAGGTAGAAGGTCTGGCTTCTGTAATTGCTTCCCCGCTGAACATGGGCGTTGACTGGCCGGTCCATACTCCCAGTCTGCTTCTCTCTATCCCTAGTAGGCTGTGTCTCTGGGGAAGCTGAGCTCCAGGACACATTGGTGGGGTCTTCAATCCAGGGAAGCCTGGTCAGCATCCTGATGGCATCTGGAACCTGGTGACCGAGTAATGAAGCTGAAGGGTGGTCATTCCACATGTGAAGTCTCTGGACACAGTCTGAAATGAAGCATGTTGAGGTGGCAGTTGTTGCGTTGGTTAGGTTGTGATCGGCAGATGCAATATTATTTGATATGGATTGGGACAGGCATACGGGAAAGTGGGCCCTATATACACACATATATATATACACAATGGAATACTATGCAGCTATCAAGAACAATGAACCCACCTTCTCTGACCCATCTTGGACAGAGCTAGAAGGAATTATGTTAAGTGAGCTAAGTCAGAAAGATAAAGATGAGTATGGGATGATCCCACTCATCAACAGAAGTTGAGGAAGAAGATCTGAAAGGGAAACTAAAAGCAGGACCTGACCAAATTGTAAGTAGGGCATCAAAGTAAAAAACTTGTGGTGAGGGGTAGACATGCAACTTCCTGGGCCAGTGAGGGGTGGGAGTGGGTGGGAGGGATAGGCCACAGTCTTTTGGTGGTGGGAATGGTGTTTATGTACACTCCTAGCAAAATGTAGTCATATAAATCACTAGTTAATTAATATGAGAGGGGGAAAATCAATTGTATGTCTCAAAGTTTTTCAAAACACAAACTGAATCTTTTTTAATATATAGGCTGTGTATTTGATATGCGGACTCTCTCAAAAGCCTGGACCAAGTAGATCATAAGCAACCAATAGCACAGCTATATACAAGATACTGGGTACTGTACCGCAAACCATAACAAAAGGACTTTTCAAAGTTAACCTAATTACCAAGTAATGTGATGATAACATTAACTATCGATTGTCTTTTTGAACCCTAAGACAGCAGGAACCTCACATCTCCACTATAAGGCCCCTACTTCCCCCAGTCCTGGCACCCTTGGATAGGGCCCACTTTCCCATATGACTTACTCTTTCATCATACATGTTGTCATAATCTGAACCTGATGAATATCATATTTTGATTTACTGCAGTATTGTTTTTGGAGCTGCATAACCTTGATTACAAAAGGGGAAGAAAGTGAAAAAGAGGAGAGAAAGAAAGAAAGACAGAAAGAAAATGATAGGGAGAGAGAAAAGAAATCTAATTTGCTGTTTGTTTTTTTTTTAACCAAAACATTTGCTCAGCTCTAGCTCATGGTTGTTTGGGGGAATGAACCTGGGACTTGGGAGAAGCATGCACAAGAATCTGTTTGCATAATTATTATGCTATCTCCCACACCCAAAAAAATACTCTACCACTCTGGTTCCACTGGGGCATAAACCCAAGATGTGATAATCACTATGAAATCACCCCAGTTTGCATTTATTACTTCAACTCTTAAGTGGGCCCTCAGGCAGTACTCACAATTTTACTATATTTTTTAATTCAATTTGTTCTAAGACTACATTTCTCATATTTGTCTTTAAAATTTGAATGAAGGGGGGTCAGGCGGTAGCGCAGCAGGTTAAGCTCACGTGGCCGGAAGCCATAAGGATCCCGGTTGGAGCCCAGGGAGTCACTTCACAGGCGGTGAAGCAGGTCTGCACGTGTGTATCTTTCTCTCCCACTCTCTGTCTTCCCCTCCTTTCTCCATTTCTCTCCATCCCATCCAACAACGACAACATCAATAACAACAATAATAATAACTACAACAACAATAAAAAATTTTGAATGGAGAAGATGGGATATGGAACTCTAGTGGTGGGAATTGTACCTCTTTTATCCCACAACTTGTCGATCGTTATTAAACCACTAATAAAAAATAAATAAACCAGTGGTGCTCTCCATGCAATATTATCAACTCCAGGCTATATTACCAATTTATGAAAAAATGAAGGTCTTTTCCTCTTTATATAAAAAAAACTTGAAATATTTCTCTTATCTTCTTGATTTTAGTTGACCTTTTATTTTAGTGACAAAGCAATCAAAAAGGGATTGAGGGATTGACTGAGGCGTTGGTGGTATAGTGGTGAGCATATGGTGGTGAATGCAGATCTCACATCTCAAACTTACAAGTCTGATGTACTGATGTATTCAGCCACCTTCTGGGCCAAACACAATCAAAGAAAATACAAAAATATAAATTGGAATGAAAGAAGGTGAGGAAACGCCTATGTATTGAAATATTAGTGTAAGCTATATATTTTTCCCTCAGTAGCAGCATAAATACTTAACATCTCATGATGCACATAGGGTTCTTTAAAAAAAGAGAGATCATTCTTAAGTGTGGGGTAGGAAATGTATAAGATATAAAATGTAAGGAGACAAGCTGAAGACACTAGCAATGCTTAAATTTGTGACTTTCAGAACTCTGAAAAGAATAAAAGAATAACGGCAATAAAAAGTTGTAAGTATAGGATAGAGGGGAAAGCATAATGGTTATGCATGGAGACTTTCAAGTCTGAGGCTCCAAAGTCCCAGGTTCAATCTCCAGAACCAACATAAGCCAGAAGTGAGCAGCACTTTTGTCTGTCTTTCTGTCTGCCTGTTTCTTTTTTTTTTAATTAATTTTTTAATATTTATTTTCCTTTTCATTGCCCTTGTTGTCTTTTTTATTGTTGTTGTAGTTATTATTGTTATTGTTACTGATGTCATCATTGTTATATAGGACAGAGATAAATGGAGAGAGAAGGGGAAGACAGAGAGGGGGAGAGAAAGACAGACACCTGCAGACCTGCTTCACCGCCTGTAAAGCGACTTCCACTGCAGGTGGGGAGCCCAGGGTTCGAGGAGGCATCCTTCCGCTGGTCCTTGCGCTTTGCGCCACGTGCGCTTAACCCGCTGCGCTACCGCCCAACTTCGTATCTATCTATTTCTATCTCTGTATTTCTCACTAAATAAAATAAATACATATATATATTTAAAGATAGTATACATATAATTAATTTTTTTGGATACCATGCTAAAATAAATATATAACAGATAAGATAATGTAAGATAATGGCTAGGTAGTTAGATAATTGGAGAAACAATGAAAGACTGCCAATTACTAACGGTAGAAGGAATGATAAGATATATAAAGTCACCAGTTGCAATCACCACATCAATATATATTTTAAGAATTATCATTGAATATTAATGTCACTTAGTAAAGGCTAGTTGAATGATATTTACATGGTCTCAAAGCATCTCTTCAAATGTTACTTGTTGATTACAAAGGGCAACAACAGTTTCTTTAAATAAAGAAAACTTGCAGACAGACTATTTTCTATGGCTGCTATAACTAGATGTCTTAAGCAAGAATTTTATTTTCTCACAGTTCAAAATCAAGGTGCTAGCCGGGATCATTTTTAGTGAGGTCTCTCAACTTGTATTGCACCTTCCTGCTGTGTCTTCACATGACATTTCTTCTGTTTACCCATATACACGGTATTACTCTTTTTGTACAAAAAAGTAGTTTTCTTTAGTCAAAACCCCACTCTTCTAACTTCATTTATTTTCACTTTATTCCGTAAAGTACCTATCTTCAAACACTGTCATAGTAGTTGTTAAGGCTTCAACATATGAATTGGGGGTAAGAGGATGTAATGCAATTCATAACTGTGATCATATTTAATATCATCACCAATGGTACACATTATCAGCAGGGCCTCTTGAGGTGGGGCACCAAAAGGACACATCATCATTAATCTAACTTATTTGCAATGTATGCATTCAGCCAGGTGTGCCACCAACCAGCTCCTTTAACTTAACTTCCTAAATGCTAATCTGAGTCATGAGCACTCCAACCAATTAATAACAGTGAGAAACATCCTACAAATAACTAGGTGGTATGATTTTAAAGTCTCAGTGTCATTAAATACAAAGGCAAAGGAAGTTTTTCAAATGGAAGGGACCGCTCCATACTAAGGAACACATTAAAGTAGCCTAACAACTAAAGCCTAACAACTAAGCCTAGCATATGAGAACTTGAGCTGCTGTAAGAGATCTTTCAGGCACGACTTCAGTTTAAATATAAACTGCCTTTTTAGATAATGACATTTTATCAGTATTGTAAAGATGTCAAAGTTCTTTGGGATTTAACATGATTACATATATAGGAGAACTCCTGTTTTGAGGAAATAGATTCTGAAGCTGAGAGGGAATCTCCAAAAATTAATCCCCTGAACATGCTATTTATAGTATGGTGTGTTTGTAAGAAGGCCCTAGAGAGTGCCAAGGATATCTCTGCCCCCATGGCTACCAGGGTAGAAGGCATCTGGCAGGAATGCCAGAGCTGGGTAGGGCCAACATAGAACTAAGAGGGGAACCAAATTCATCTAAATCAGAGTGACTCAGAGTAGAAAAAAGCTAAAAAATATATAGAAGGGCTGAGAATGTGCAGAGGGACTGCGTATGTGCAAGAGTTTGGGATTGTGCAGATGGTTATACAGAAGGTCAAGTAGTGAAAGCAAAGAATTGAGATGAAGGTCAAACTGAACTTCACTGAGTAAGCAATAGATAAGTAGGGCACACAACAGAAAAGTAAAATGCCTTATATGGACAAAAGCATGTGCCTAACTGCATCTATAGTGACAAGGGCTAAACTAAGGCAGCCAAACCCTGAGCACTGAGTACAAGTCCCACCCCTTATCCTTGCAACCTCTGCTTCTGCTCCCAGCCTGCACCCCTACATAAAAGCTTATGGGGCTGGAGTTTTCAGAGTGACATGAACATTGGTCCACGAGAATAAACTCCTTTCTCCTTCACTCACCTCAGCTCCAGTCTTTTTTGGTTTCCAGCAGATTTCCCTTAACAAAACTGGTGAGAAGGATTATAACACCTGAAATTTGTTCTTCAGTTGTTCATCAAGTAATAATATACAAAAGGTACTCAGAGAAAAAGTAATCATAATAAAAATGTTAAAAGATAAGTCTAGGGATAAATTTCTTGCAAATTTTCTGTAAGCTTGAAAATTTTTTTTTAATTTCTTTATTGGGGAATTAATGCTTTACATTCAACAGTAAATACAATAGTTTGTACATGCATAACATTCCCCAGTTTCCCATTTAACAATACAACCCCCACTATGTCATTTATCATCCTTCATGGACCTGTATTCTCCCTACCCACCCACCCCAGAGTCTTTTACTTTGGTGCGATATGCCAATTCCATTTCGAGTTCTACTTATGTTTTCTTTTCTGCTCTTGTTTTTCAACTTCTGCCTGAGAGTGAGATCATCCCATATTCATCCTTCTGTTTCTGACTCATTTCACTCAACATGATTTTTTCAAGGTCCATCCAAGATCGGCTGAAAACGGTGAAGTCACCATTTTTTACAGCTGAGTAGTATTCCATTGTGTATATATACCACAATTTGCTCAGCCACTCATCTGTTGTTGGACACCTGAGCTGCTTCCAGGTTTTGGCTAATACAAATTGTGCTGCCAAGAACATATGTGTACACAGATCTTTTTGGATGGATGTGTTGGGTTCCTTAGGATATATCCCCAGGAGAGGAATTGCAGGGTCATAGGGTAGGTCCATTTCTAGCCTTCTGAGAGTTCTCCAGACTGTTCTCCACAGAGGTTGGACCAATTTACATTCCCACCAGCAGTGTAGGAGGGTTCCTTTGACCCCACACCCTCTCCAGCATTTGCTGCTATTACCTTTTCTGATGTATGACATTCTCACAGGAGTGAAGTGATATCTCATTGTTGTCTTTATTTGCATTTCTCTGACAATCAGAGACTTGGAGCATTTTTCATATGTTTCTCGGCCTTTTGGATCTCTTCTGTAGTGAATATTCTGTCCAAGTCCTCCCCCCATTTTTGGATGGGGTTATTTGTTGTCTTGTTGTTGAGTCTTGCAAGCTCTTTATATATGTTAGTTATTAAACTCTTATCTGATGTATGGCATGTAAAGATCTTCTCCCATTCTGTGAGGGGTCTCTTAGTTTGGGTAGTGGTTTCTTTTGCTGTGAAGAAGCTTTTTAATTTGATGTAGTCCCATAGGTTTATACTTGTCTTAATCTTCTTTGTAATTGGATTCTTTTCGTTGAAAATGTCTTTAAAATTTATGCGGAAGAGTTCTGCCAATATTTTCCTCTAAGTATCTGATAGTTTCTGGTCTAACATCCAAGTCCTTGATCCACTTGGAATTTACTTTTGTATTTGGTGAAATACAGTGATTCAGTTTCATTCTTCTGCATGTTTCAACTCATTGTTTCCAACACCATTTGTTGAAGAGACTCTGCTTTCCCCATTTAATAGTCTGGGCACCTTTGTCAAAGATTAGATGTCCATCAGTGTATGGCTTATTTCTGGGCTCTCAACTCTATTCCACTGGTCAGTGTGTCTATTCATGTCCCAGTACCAAGCAGTTTTGATGACAATGGCCCTATAATACAGTTTGAAATCTGGGAGTGTGATGTCTCTGGTTCTGTTGTTTTTTTCTCAAGATTGCTTTGGCAATTCTAGGTCTTTTCTGGTTCCAGATAAACATTTGTAGCATTTTTTCTATTCTCCTAAGCTTGAAATTTTATAATGTAAAAAGTAACCAAAATGCGAAAGTAATATAAATCAATAGAAGTAATTTTTAATTCACAAAGACAAATCTGCAGAAGTAGCATTATCTGAGAAGTTGGAAAGCAGATAGATTAGTAGCAGCAATACATTTAATAGATAAAAAAAAAATCCAAGTCTTAAACTACTGGCATGTTTAGTCAGTATTTTACACTGCAGAATCCACTCCCATCCAATCCTCATTATCCTATAGCAGCCTGTCAAGAGCTTCTCTCCCACCTAAGGAAGACAACAGGTATTTCCCCCTATAGAAGATAAAGCAGAGGGTGTTTAAACTGGCAGGTTCCAATTACTTTGAGTACATGGAGATATTTTTGGAAGTAAGAGACTAAGAAAAAGTTTATGAAAACACAAGTCCTACATTCTTCAAGCCTTCAAACTGTGCAGTCAGAATAATCCATCACATTCTGATTAGACATACTTGAATTCATTCAAAAATCAAATACATATATGCATATGTATACATATATATGTTAAAGATTGTTTCACGCCAATATATAAGCAAAGATATATCTTTGTTATACAATAGCTGTTAGAATTTCCTATATATGCACACTTTATATATATATATTCTATAAAATTAACTTTAAAACCTTTAAAAATATTGGTAACACTATAAGATACTGTATTCACTGAATGTATCAATAAAGTATGTTAATTTAACATGACTCATACTATAGTAATTGACCAAAATGTCAATTTTTCTAATCATTTTTATTGGTGAGGTTAATGGTTTACAGTGCAATCATTGACAATTAGGTACCATTTCTCATCTTCCTGTGAAAGTTCTCTGCAGAACACTCTTACCAACAACCTAGGTCCTTTTTTTTCTTTTTTTGGAGGGGAGTAAATATATTTTTATTTATTTTTTAACTTCTAAAATGGAAATATTGGCAAGACTACAGAATAAGAGGGGTACATTTCTACACAATGCCCATCCCCAGAGCTCCCTTGATATCTTCCCTATTCTTTATCCCTCTGGGAGCATGGACCCACAGCCTAAGTCCTTTTACATCATCATGCACCTAGACGCCGAGGTTCTCTTAAGTCCCTCCCTCCCCTCTTTCAACAGAGTCCTTTGCTTTGGTGCAATATACCATGCCCAGTCAACGTTTTACTTTATATTCTCCTTCCCTACCCCTATTTATTAAGAGAGCTTAATAAATGAGATCATATACATGAGATAAATCAACATTTGTCCTTTTTTTGGCTTATCCCATTTAGTATGATCTCTTCAAGTTCCATCCAAGATAACGCAAGGAGATGGCTTCATCATTTTTAGCACCTGAGTAGTATTCAGCTGTGTATATATACCACAACTTTCTTAGCCACTCATCTATTTTGGACATCTGGGTTGTTTCCAAGTTTTGACTATTACAAATTGTACTTCTATGAACAAAGGTGTACAGATATCTCTTCTAATAGATGCTTTTTTTTTCTTTGAGTAAATCTCCAGTAGAGAAATTTTGGGGCTATAGGGTAGGTAGGTTCATTTCTAGTCAGATGTATATTTTTATAATGAGCAAAGAAAATAGAACTGTATCCAAAGACAACAAACAAATGATCCAGAAAAAAAAAAGATGTCCAACTCTAGTAACCATCAGGAAAATGCAAATCAAAACCACAGTATATCACCTCATATCTATTAGGATGGCTATTACCAAAAGAAAATGAATACTTGTAGTCCACTGATAGAACTATAAAATGGTACATCAATATAGGAATTTGTTAAGATTCCTAAAAACACTAAGAGCAACCATGAACTCCAGAAATTTCTTTTCTGTATATTAATGCAAAAGAATTAAAATGATAATTTTGAAAAGATATTAGCAGTCCAATATTCATGGCAGCATTACTCACGATAACCAGGTTTTTTTTTTTTTAATTTTTTATTTAAGAAAGGATTAGTGAACAAAAGCATAAGGTAGGAGGGGTACAACTCCACACAATTCCCAACACCCAATCCCCATAACCCACCCCCACCCCTGATAGCTTTCCCATTCTCTATCCCTCTGGGAGCATGGACCCAGGGTCGTTGAGGGATGCAGAAGGTAGAAGGTCTGGCTTCTGTAATTGCTTCCCCGCTGAACATGGGCGTTGACTGGTCGGTCCATACCCCCAGTCTGCCTCTCTCTTTCCCTAGTAGGGTGTGACTCTGGGGAAGCTGAGCTCCAGGACACATTGGTGGGGTTTTCAATCCAGGGAAGCCTAGCCAGCATCCTGGTGGCATCTGGAACCTGGTGATTGAAAACAGAGTTAACATATGAAGCCAAACAATTTGTTGAGCAATCATGGATCCCAAGCTTGGAATAGTGGAGAGGAAGTGTTAGGGAGGTACTCACTGCAAACTCTAGTGTAGTCCTGCTTTCAGGTATATATTTTGCAGTAGTTTATGGATACGTGTGCACATAAGCTCTCTCTCACAGAAACTGGTGTATATCTAGGTTATGGGACTTTGTTAGAAAGTGAACTACCTGAGACGAAATTAGAGTGTACTATTAAAGGAAAGGTCTCACCCGAGTAATGAAGCTGAAGGGTTGTCATTCCACACGTGAAGTCTCTGGATACATTCTGAGGTGAAGCATGTTGAGGTAGCAATCGTTGCTTTGGTTAGGTTGTGATCGGCAGATGCAATGTTATTTGGTTTGGATTGGGAGATGCATACGGGAAAGTGGGCCCTATCCAAGGGTTCCAGGACTGGGGGAAGTAGGGGCTCTATAGTGAAGATGTGAGGTTCCTGCTGTCTTAGGGTTCAAAAAGACACTCAATAGTTAATATTATCATCACATTATTTGTTAATTGGGTTAACTTTGAAAAGTCCCTTTGTTATGGTTTGCTGGACAGTACCCAGTATCTTGTATAAAGCTGTGCTATTGGAAGCTTCTAATCTACTTGGTCTAGGCTTTTGAGAGAGTCCGCATATCAAATACACAGCCTATATATTAAAAAGATTCAGTTTGTCTTTTGAGAAACTTTGAGACATACAATTGATTTCCCCCTCTCATATTAATTAGCTACTGATTTATATGTCTACATTTTGCTAGGAGTGTACATAAACACCATTCCCACCACCAAAGGACTGTGACCCATCCCTCCCGCCCACTCCCACCCCCCACTGGCCCAGGAAGCTACATGCCTACCCCTCACCACAGGGTTTTTACTTTGGTGCCCTACTTACAATTTGATCAGGTCCTGCTTTTAGTTTCCCTTTCAGATCTTCTTAGTCAGCTTCTACTGATGAGTGGGATCATCCCATACTCATCTAAACACTAAGAGCAACCATGAACTCCAGAAATTTCTTTTCTGTATATTAATGCAAAAGAATTAAAATGATAATTTTGAAAAGATATTAGCAGTCCAATATTCATGGCAGCATTACTCACGATAACCAGGATTTTAAACAATATAAATGTTCATAGATTAATATATGATGAAAATGTAGTATATACCAACAATAGAATATCACTTAGCCTTACTTAAAAAGGAGGAAATTCTGTTCAACACAACAAAATACATATGACTCTGAACATTATGCTAAAAAGCAAGAAGCCAATATAGACCAAATACTATGTGATTCTACTTACATGAGATTTAAAATAGTCAAATACATAGGAGCATTGTGTAGAATGGTGATTACCAGGGAGTAGGGGATGGGGCAGGCTTGTGAATTCAATGGGATTAGTTTCAGTTATGTAAAATAAAAATGCTCTAGAGAGCTGTTGTACATCTTACCTACAATTAACAATACTGCACTATACAATTAAAGATTTTTAAGAGGATAAGCCTAGAGTTAAGTGTCCTTGCTATCACCAGAACAGAAATATGTAGTCACAAAGTAGCTGATGTGAAGAGCTAGTATAGTAGTAATAGTACTTACAACTCGTATGCCTGAGGCCCTACATTCAACCCTTAGCACCAGCACATGTCAGAGCTAACTGGTGGTCTAATGTCTCTTTCTCTATTTTTCTCTCCCTCTCATAAAAATAAATAAATTTTTGTATATTGACTTCTTCATTTCAGATTGTATAAATCACTTGAATTTTACAAAGATGGTAATAATTTAAAGACAATGTATAAAAATATAACAAATATAGAATTCAAAGAACAAGGAAGTCAAGCCTTATTCCTTTTATTTACATGTTTTATAATATATCCAAATTCCAAATTTCAAGGAGGCTAATTCAAACAAAAAGCAAGACAAACAGCAAGGGTGTTAGTATACAGCTATGGCTAGCAGTAAGGGACGAGTCCTAAACATTCTAGATCTAATCACAGTATCTAAAGGAGTAATGTTCTCAAAGAGCTACTGTTTTCCTTTCCCATATTAGGGGCTAAGACTTTGTCTGAAGCTACTGCTCAGGAGAGCTGTTACTCTTTGGCCCCATCCATACTTGAAGAACAAACAACTTACTGAGCACAGAGTCCTCAATGTACTGAATTATACATTAAGCCTGAAGTTAACAAATACCTAATTTGATCATTTCTCCACATAAAACTACAGTCCAGGCTGGTGAAATAACTCACATGGACAGTATGCTGCATTGCCATATATGCAACACAGGTTTGAGCCCTGCCTTCTCCACACTGAAGGAAACTTCAGTCTCTTTCTCCTCTCTGACCCTCTATCTTCCTTTCTGTACCTATCTAAATAAAATAAGATAAATCAATAGTCCAATATCACCTGTAACTATAAAAGTTATTAAGATTATTAAGTCAAATCCAGTACCATATTAAAATAAATAATTATGGCAAACAGTTATTATACATAGAAACAAATATGACTAGACCTTTTATTAGTTTTAATTATTAATCACCCTACCAATATATTTCTCTATTTATATTATCAATAAGTACCTGTCAATTATAAATCATTATTTAAATTAATATAGAATTATTATAGAATAATCACATATACATTGTAAGTTATATATTGTCAAAATTAATTATAATACACCCTACTATTAGGTCAAAATAATATGCTCATATTAACCAAGTTTAAGCCCCTCTTCCCCATCTGCTTGGAGCAAACTTCATGAGTGGTGCAGTAGATATGTAGATATTTCCCTCTCTACCTTCCCCTCCCTTCTCAATTTATCTCTGTCTCTATCCAATAATAAATAAATAAAATTAAAAAAAAGAAATTGTACCCATGTGTCAACAACAATACTATAAACCATAAACCTATCATCTGTTGACAAAAGAATTAACAGGGGGGGCTGGGTGGTAGCGCAGCCACATTGCCAAAGTGCAAGGACCGCATAAGGATCCCGGTTTGAGCCCTTGGCTCCCCACTTGCAGGGGGGTCGCTTCACAAGTGATGAAGTAGGTCTACAAGTATCTATATTTCTCTCCCCCTCTCTGTCTTCCCCTCCTCTCGATTTCTCTCTGTCCTATCCAACAGTGGTAAACAACAAAGGCAACAAAAGGGGGGAAAAAGCCCCCAGAAACAGAGGATTCGTAGTGCAGGCACCAGCACTACGAGCCTCAGCAATAACCCTGGAGATTAAATAAACAAATAACAGTAAAAATGAATAAGCCTATAAACATACAAATTTGTAAACAGTACTAATATATGATGCCTTAAAATAAGTTACTTGAAGGAAGAAATTTAAGTGAAAAGACTGATAAATTTCTCTATAAAACAAATCCTCTATATACCATGAGATATTACATATAACATTTAAAATGGGCTTTACATCATCAAGAAATGTGTAAGTATACATAATTTATGATCATCTCAATATTATAAGTATCTAGAAAATGGATAATAGATACAAACAGAGAAACAAGTGGACAGTGGAAGTATTTTAAACATTCATTAGTCTACCATCAAATTTATGGGGATATATATATATATATATATATATATATATATATATATATATATATATAGTATAACTATCAATCTTTTAATATCCAACACTCACAAGAATGCATCTATTCAGTAACTATCTAACCAAATATTATAAACCTTTTCTGTAAAAATCTAGCTAATAATTTTTTTCCAGTTTTGTGGGTCCTATGGTCTTGACTACAAGCCTGATATTGGGAGCACAAATGTAACAAATGTCATAGATAAATGCACATGGATATGTTCCAACTAAGCTTTAGTTTTATATACACACAATGGGTCAATGGGACATACCTGCCCTATCGGTTATAGTTAAGAGATACTTGGTTGGGAGTCGGGCGGCAGGGCAGTGGGTTAAGCACAGGTGGCACAAAGTGCAAGGACCTGAAGAAGGATCCTGGTTCGAGTCCCCAGCTCCCTACCTGCAGGGGAGTCACTTCACAGGCAGTGAAGCAGGTTTATTTCTCTTCCCCTCCTCTCTCCATTTCTCTCTATCAAATCCAACAAAAATGACATCAATAACAATAATAACTACAACAATAAAACAAGGGCAACAAAAGGAATAAATAAATATTTTTAAAAAGAGAGAGAGAGATCTTTGGTTTAGAGAAAATAATTGAAACCCATCTACTAAATTACTTGCTCAGTACATATTGAAAGCCTGAAGATACATATATAATCTGACCAAGCAATTTCCTTCTAGGATTAAATATATTACTTGGTTCTTCATAAAGTCTCCTTTATAATAGAGGTTTTTATAGAACATCAACATGAAATGTTTTTGTACATATACACATGCACATAGCTCATACACACACTGGAGAGATTAAATAAGACTGGCTGAGTTAAATCCAGGTTCTCCAACTTTCTTTTGTTTTTATGCCACCAGTGTTATCTCTGCATCTCAAGTGTCTGCACAATGACTCCACCTCTCCTGGTGACATTGTTTTTTCTTTTTCTTATAGAGACATAGAGAAGTAGGGAGAGGAGAGAAAGAGCAACCCACAATATTGTTTCATTACTTACGAAGCTTTCTCCTTGCAGGTCAGGAAAGGAAGCTTAAGCCTGGATCCTCATACATGAAAACATTAGATGTCCCACCTTTTGGCCCTGCTTCTGCAACTTTGTATTTGAATTTGGTCAACTTATTTAACCTCTCTGAGTCTCATTCTCTTCATTTCTGAAATGAAAAGAGCAATTGTAATAACTATTAAAGTGCATTAAAATTAAATGAAACATTGCATTTCAGTGTTCATAATGATTTTTTTCTTCTCACTCTTTCTATATATGTATATATGTGTGTGTCATTTGAAATTATGTTAATTTGCATTTGAATATCAAACCATTTTCAATATCACTGGAATATTACATTTTAGTAAAGAAAAAAATTTTAAATTCAGTATGTTCTAAGAAGCACTAAGCTAGTCCTAAAAGCAAAGCCTATATCTGATTTTAAAGAATCAATTTCACAGACTGTTGATGCCCTTTCCATCTGAAAAAAAAAACAAACTTTTTTTTTCAGGAAAGCCAGATGGGGGTTGTAAACAGATAGCATATTTTCTCACTGGCAGAGTGACCTGGCATAAGGCAAGGATGAGTAACATGTTCAGCCAGTCTAAAAAGTCACACCACATCAGGAGCTGAGAGAAAAATCTATATGATCCTTACTTTTTTTTTTTTTTCACCTCCAGGGTTATTACTAGGGCTGGTGCCTGCACCATGAATCCACTGCTCCTGGGGCCATTTGTCCCATTTTTGTTGCCCCTGTTGTTATACTAGTTGTTATTTTTATTGTTATGGTTGTTGTTATTATTGGATAGCACAGAGAGATATCAAAAGAGGAGGGGAAGACAAGACACAGAGGGAGAAAGACAAATACCTGCAGACATGCTTCACCACTTGTGAAGCGATCCCCGCCTGCAGGTGGGGAGCCAGGGGCTTGAACCCAGATCCTTATGCCAGCCCTTACACTTTGTGCCATGTGCGCTTAACATGCTGTGCTACCACCTGGCCCCTGATCCTTACTTCTTATCTGAATAAACCAGCAAATACAAACACATTTTCTTGAAGACCTGTGTTTTTCCTGTTTCAACTGTACTTTTACTTAAATCAAGAAATTCATCTTGCCTGTCTTTATGGATATATATATAATAAAGAAGCAACTGAGGGGCTAGGCAGTGGGACACCGAGTAAAATGGACATATTAAAGTGCTCAAGGACCAAAATTCAAGCCCCCTGTCCCCACCTGCAGATAGAAAGCTTCACAAGTAGTGAAGCAGTACTGTGTGTATTTCTCTTTTCCTCTCTATCTCCTCCTTCCCTCTCAAGTTCTGTGTCTACCCAATAAGTAAAAAGTTTATTTTTTTAAAGAAGCAACTGAAATACAAGTGAAATCCTGGGGGAGCTACCTAGCCACAGAGATGGAGTGTGAAAGAAATGGGAGGGGGTTAGTGACACCCTTGCCCCTCTATGTTTAGTAGTAATTCCCAAAGCCCTTTCATAATATAAACACACTTGATTTCTTCTTTTTATTCCTTTTCTTTCCTTCTTCCTTCTCCTCCACCTTCACTGCCTCCACCCCCATCCTGTGCCCTATCCATCTCTTTCTTCTTTCCTCTTCTTCCTCCTCCTGCCTCTCCTCCTCCTCTTCCTCCTCTTCTTCCTCCTCCTCCTCCTCCTTCTTCTTCTTCTTTCTCTCTCTCTCTCTCTCTCTCTCTCTCTCTCTCCCTCTCTCTCTCTCTCTCTCTCTCTCTCAGATTTTTGGAAGACTGAATGTCCACCCTAATATGCAAATCAGCAAAATTCCTGCCATGGAAAACAATACATCTACATACCTGCTTCATTCCCTCACTCTTTCTACTACAGTGCATCATCTTTCTTTTCTTTATGAAACTTCCAAGGTTCCTCCTAAGCACTCCTTCCAACATGGAATCCAAACATCTAAATTTATAACAGCAGTATATGTATGTTATATTTGACATTCAACATAGTTGCATCTTTCTTTCAAGAACTAAAGAGAGTACAAGACTTTTATTTTGTAAGAGTAAATAGAAAAAACAGTATGGTTTGAGAACATCAGTTGTTCTATGACTCTATGGTCAGTAACAATGATGCCTTTTTAAATCAGTGTTTGTAGCAGTTACTTTTCCAGTCCATTTCTGATGTTTCTGGAAAGCTTCAAGCTAAAATCTATTTATCTAGCTCTTCCAGATACCTAAACTTCCCTGCTAACTGGAGTGGATGGTATTTATCCCACAATAAAGTTTTCCTATGATTCTCATTCCAAGCTCACAAGAGATTTGGGGAAAATATTGAAAATTTTCAAAGGTTAAATACAGGCACCCCTCTTATCCTACAATCTTGTCAATCATCATTAAATCACTAAAAAAATATTTTTTAAAAAAATAACAAATAAGAGAAGGTAAGAAGGGGGGAAAAAGCAGGTACAACAGGAGGGCTAGAAGTACAGGAAAGGCCATGCAAAACTTCAGTGACCATTTATGATAACTCCCTGTAGGTTAATCAATTGTAACAGATGTACCATTCTTATGAAAGGTGTTGGTTATGGGTAATGCCATGCATATATGGTGGCATGGGATTTATCAAAAACCTTTGTACTTTACCCTCAATTTTACAGTGAATCAAAAAATCTTTTTAAACATATCTAAAAAATCTCTAGTAATGTGCTGATCTTTACTAAACATTAAATACTCCACTGTCAAGTTAAGTTATACAGAATTAGGTTCTAAGGACATAAACATGAATAGAAGCGGTTCCTGTAATTATATGTCATAAACATCAAGACATAATATAACTGTATATCACCTGCATTGTCTCATTTTTGTCTTCACCTACCCTTTAAGTTGAATGCTATTAATTCCATATTATAGATGAGGCTTACAGAGACTGAGGAATTTGCCTGTGATCACAAATCTAATATAATGCTCAAATCTGGTTTAATTAATTCTGACTAAAGAACTTAAACTTCTAGACACTACACAGTAGCACAAATGCATATAAGCTCAATCACCCAATCACTACTGAAATTGGCTATCACAAATTATATTAAGGAGCTTGATAATAGTTTGACCCATAATCAAAAAAAACAAGGCATGATATTCAAATACAGATAAAAGAGAGAAGAGAGGCACAAGTCAATTCCCACAAGGGATTCAAAAGACTCAAATATGTTTATCATGGGCCTCTAAACTCCAGATATTCTGTTTGGAATTGAAGAGAAAAACAGATCTAGTCCCTGCCAGTATCTTTTGTATTACTCCCTGCCATGACCTCAGTGGCAAAAAAGTATTAAAGTGAGAATGGAGAAAGCAATTTCTAAGCTAATACCACATGGTAAGTTTTATTGTAGTGGAATGAATAAATTCTGTGCTAGGGGGCAACAGAAAAAAGAAATAAGAGACCAGAATTGCTTTAAAGAAAAAAAAAGCTGAGCCTTAGATAATGAAAAAATTTTATAATAAGGTTTTTAGATAAATCTATTCCAGTTATCCTACTTGAATTTTTCATCACAACTCTGCATTTTAGGGGTTCCTTAGGGTTCTGGATTTATTAATATAACTTAGTCAATATAAGTGTTAACATTGCTAGATAAATCTTTTCAAGCTGGAAAAATCTTATGTATACCTCTCCCACATTTCTTCATTCTTTAAGTAAAATATTTGCCATTTGGGCTGGAGACATAGCTCACTGGATAGGATATGTTTTACCTTGCTCATGGCACACATTCAAGTCGCAGCACAGCATGACATGACATGGCACCAAAGAGTTGTCCAATGCTATGGTGTCTCTCCCTCACTACTTCTCTCCCTCTCTGATTCTTGCTCCCTGACTCTTTTTTTTTTTTTTAATATTTATTTTATTTATTTATTCCCTTTTGTTGCCCTTGTTGTTTTTTTATTGTTGTAGTTATTATTATTGTTGCTGTCATTGTTGGATAGGACAGAGAGAAATGGAGAGAGGAGGGGAAGACAGAGAGGAAGAGAGAAAGATAGACACCTGCAGACCTGCTTCACCGCCTGTGAAGCGACTCCCCTGCAGGTGGGGAGCCGGGGTTCGAACCGGGATCCTTATGCCGGTCCTTGTGCTTTGCGCCACCTGCGCTTAACCCGCTGCGCTACAGCCCGACTCCCCCTGACTCTTTTTTTATCTGAATAAAATAACAGGCAGGATCAGTGAAGTCACATAAATACAAAGCCCCCAAAACATACACGCAAAAGTACTTGTTATGTTTGGCCTCATTCTACGAAAATACAAATATATGTGTGTATACATACATATATGTATTTTCATTTGCATATATATCAATGTATATGCATAAATTACATAGCTGTATATATACACCTGTGAATGTATATAATCCAATGGAAACACCTATCAGAAGAGATCTACATATACTCACGTTCATAGCAGCACAATTTGTAATGGCCAAAACTTGGAAGCAACCCAGATGTTCAACGATGGATAAGTGGTTAAAAAAACTGTGGTATAGAATACATGATAGAATACTATTCAGCTGTTAAAGTAGATGAAGTCATCTCCTACGCAACACCTTGGATGGAATTGGAAGACAAGTCAAAAAGAGGACAAATACCAAATGATCTCACCTATAAGTGAGTCCTAATAATTAGGAACAGGGAAGAAAAAAGCCAAGGGAAACATGAACTGGACATGGTGTATTGGTGGGGGAAGGGTAGATAGGAAGAGGTGAAAGAGAACTATGGGGGCTGAATGCAAAATGAAATTATATGTATGTGAAATGACTGCACTGTAAAGCATTAACCTTCCCAATAAAAAAATTCAATAAATATACATGTAAAAAAGGAGAAGAGGAAGAAGGAGAGGAGGAGAAAGAGGGAATAAAAATGGCTCCTGAGAGCAGTGGACACATAGTGCTGGCATTAAGCCCCAGTGATAACCTTGAGCATCATTTAAAAAAAAAAAAAAGGAGAAGGAGTCAGATTGTAGTGCAGAGGGTTAAGCGCACTGAGGCGTGAAGCGCAAGGACCCACATAAGGATCTAGTTCAAGCCCAGGCTCTCCTCTTGTAGGGGAGTCGCTTCACAAGGAATGAAGCAGGTCTGCAGTTGTCTTTCTCTCCCCATCTCTGTCTTCCCCACCTCTCCCCATTTCTGTCTGTCCTATCTAACAACGACATTAATAACAACAATAGTAACTGCAACAACAAAAAAAAAAAAACAAGGGCAACAAAAGGGAAAATAAATAAAAGAGCAGAAGCAAAAGAAGAAGGAGGAGGAGAACAGGGAAACACAAAACAGAATTTGAACTGGATTTATACTATTACACCAAAGTAAAAAAGACTGTGTGTCGAGATGGAGTTGGTGGCAGATTTTTAGCTCCACTGTAGGGGGTAGGGTTGGAGATGGGGGTAAAGGCACAGATCTTTGGTGGTGGAACAAAAGTCATGGGCCCCTTGGAACATATCTAAAGCAGACATCTTAGTTTCTTTCCACTCTAAATCTCCTAATTTCATCTGCTCTATTCCTACCTTTGGGTTCCTGTTTATTAAACAATTTTTCCTGCTTTATATCTTACCACCTTTCAGCCACCAAGTTTCAGATGCTACTATGATTCCATCCTGACTTCCCTAGGCAGATGACCTCACCAATGTGTCTCAGAAACTCACCTCTCTGGAGCTCCAACCTGCAGGACTCTGTCTCTGTAGTGTGGGAGTCTAGCTCTCATGACGATAGGCAAAGGAAGGGAAATGAAAACACTTAGAGGCAAGGAACCATTCAGGGAATGGCCTGAAACACAATGCTGAACAGTTATTGGGATGGATATATATATATATATATATATATATATATATATATATATATATATATATATATATATCAAATTTCTCCATGAATTTGGATCCTTCACCCAATTATGTAATTATTTGTCTTATGGTTTTGAGAGAGTCCCTATCTTAGTCTAGTCTGGGAGAAGGTCAGAAGCAGTGATGGCCTCTTCTACACATAACCTGAGGGAGCTGTTTCAGCACATATTCTATGGAGGCCTACCTCTAATAGCTGATTGATAGCACATGGCACAGAGGTATTCCTCTGATAGCTGTACAGCATGTTACACAGAGGTTTGTTTCAGAATGCTGTCTTAAGAGGTTTTCCACCATCTCTCTCCTGACCTGGTCCCCTACACTACCCTACTAGGGAAAGATAGAAACAGGCTGGGGTTTGGATCAACTTGCCAACATCCATGTCCATCAGAGAAGTCATTCCAGAAACCAGACCTTCAACCATGTGCTCCCCATAAAGAATTTTGTTTCATACTCCCAGAGGGATAAAGAATAGGTAAGCTTCCAATGGAGAGGATGGGAACTGTATGGAACTGTACTCTGGTTGTCCTATAATTTTATTAATAATTATTAAACCACTATTAAATTTTAAAATATATATAGTGTATTTTTGTTTCTCATACAATAAACTATTAGGTTGAATTAGATTAGATTAGACTAGATTAAAAACTAACAGGGTACATTTTTTTATTGAAGTAAAGAATCAGTTAATTTATTTTCCTAAATTCAGAAAACCAGTAGCTGTGCTTTTTCATGACTCTATGGTACTATTTGGAAAATACTTTTTGTGGTATTACTTAACATGTTTTTATGAGAAGTGATAAAATATTCTTTAGACAGTTGTTTTACCTTATAGCAGTGAATCATATACTTACACTATGTTCTGTCACTCGATGTTCTTCCACATGGATGTTTAGGGTATCTGTTGAATATGTGATTGTATTGGCACTATTTCTCAAGAAAATCTGCTAAGACTATACAATATCTTCATATTGTGAGAAAACTGTTTCCACTGTGTTCAAATTCACAAGATTTATACAAGTATGTGGAATAGGTTACTTCTGTCACTATTCATGTCTAAGAGGGCAAGTTGGGGAATGACTGCATGTCACCTAATGCAAGTTAGGACTATCAGAATAAAGTCAATAGTGTATATAACAAGAGGAAAAAAAGCATACTCTTATAGTTCCACATACTAGAATTTCAACATCAGGCTGTCTAATCTTGTCTAGATGTTGATAGTTTGCTAACAATTTCTGAAATTCCTTAGCTTCTGTTGTCAACCTGACCTTTGCTTTGCTTTGCTTTTATTATGCCACTCAATGTGTATGCATCTGTGTCCAAATTTTTCATTTTCATAATGACACCGTCAAATTGGACTAGGGGATCAACCTACTCCAGTATGACATCATTTTCACAAATTGCAAATGCAATTGATTCTGTTTCCAATAAGGTAACATACTAAAATGTCGGCAATAAAGACTTCAACATACGAATTTTTGAGGGGTACCACTTAATTGATAACACCTTCAAATAAAATTCCAGGTCCAGACAAAACACCCAGTGAATGGAACTTGGGTCACAGATTTTTTTTTTCCCCCCTAGCCCTCAATGGAAGTAGGGATCTTTGTGTAAGAGAGTCAATTAAATTCACAAAAGAAAGAAAAAAAAACTGCTTTCCAGCTGTAGAATTCTTGTAGTGAAAAAGAATGACCCTGATCAAAGAGCACCTAGATGAAAAAAGCATGTAGCTAGCTTGACAGATAGCATGATTTATATTAGAATTACCCAAGTGTGAGAGCCTTGCAGGGGGCAGAGCCAAGATGGTGGCTTGGAGACAACACCTGGTGTGATCTCCCTAAAAGAAGCAGTTTTCAATCTGGGATTCTTGGAAGAGGGTAGGATTTCTGGGCCAGCGGTAGAGGGGGAGAGAAAGGGGTGGTCAAGGTGATACCAAAGAAGGATCCTATAACCCACTCTTGGGCTGGCAAACAGAGGCCATAAAGGACAAAGGAAAGGAGGACCTTTGGCTTGTCTATTTTTTAACTCACCGTCCCCCCACCCCCCACCCCAAAACCAGCCTCCAGCTGCTCCTAGCAGGCTTCCTATGAAGCTATTTTCTTTACCAAGATTCTTGGCAGGCATGTCATACTAAGCCTTTTTTTTTTTTTTTTTCTTTTTGAAGGGGGCTGGAGCTCTATTTGAGTGACAGAACACCTGATTGGTCAATCAGGGCCTCAGCCCTGCCTGGGAAACAGTAGCTATTTACTTCTGCAGTTTTTGTTTGTTTTGTTTTGTTTGATATTTACTTATTATAATTGTCTTTGCTTAGTTTAGGAAGGGGACTAGGCTGTGTGCAGCCAATCTGGAGTGGTCCAAGCTACAGACTGACTATTAGGGTTTTTTATTCTATTATATTTTATTATTATTATATACGCATGTCCCATTTCCCTCCTCTTCAGGTTGATCAAAATTACCTGTTGTTGCTTTTTCCATTGATAGGTTACTAGATATGCTATCCATTGTGAGAGGAACTTGATTCTCTCTCTCTCTCCTCCACCCTCTTGTTCTCTCCTCACAGCTAATTAAAAAAAAAAAAAACTCTTTCCTTTCACTGCTTTTTTTTTTTTTTCTTTTCTTCTTTCTGAACTGACTGATACTCATTTGTGGATTATCTTGTGGAAGAACTTTGACTTGGAGTGGACTCTTTCTCTCTCTCTCTCTCTCTCTCTCTCTCTCTCTGTGTGTGTGTGTGTGTGTGTGTTTTCTCCTTTCCTGAATTTCTCCACTTGTTATCTGCAGAATTTATAGTGGACTGTAGATTTGCATAATTGTCTGTTCTTGCTTTGTCTTTTATCATTTCTTTTTCTTATGGTTTTGTTTGTTTTTGTTCTTGGACTGGAGGTGTTGTCTGGCTAACTGGTATTGGTTGACTGCATCAATTTTTGCTTCAGTTACTATTGTACTTTCTGAGATTTGTGACTGTATTTGTGAAAAGAATATAGTTTAGCATGACGTACTCAAAACACAACAGCTGAAGAACAACAGAACAGAAAAATACAAACCACATCAATAAAAAAAAAAGTGGATTAAGTCAAGAGCAAATAAAACTGCTACCACAATGTGTTGAGCTGCGCCGTGGAGAAGAGAGAGAGGAGATACAGAGTGAAGAGGGAACACAAATCTTTATTTGTGCTGGCACCTCAGAGTTGGGTGAGAGAGAAGCAGGTTAGGCCACGTGGAGGTAGCAAAAATGGCCGCCTCACACAGCAACCTTCCCTGCGTCTAAACACCGAAGTGAAGGGCTGGCAAGAGAGAGAGGTGCGGAAGAAGAAGGGCTTTTATGGGAGTAGCTCTTGCGAGAATGGGAAGGGGGAGGAGTAACCATAGCACTCCAGGGTAGGATAATAACTCTCATGAGAATGGGAAGGGGGAGGAGTAACCAAAGCACTGCAACTATTGCGGGGAATAGACAATGCCCTGAGGGCACAACATGGCGGAACAGGCGCCCTGAGAATGTCCCAACTCTTGTGGGAACTAGAAATAGCCCAAGGAGACAACATGGCAGATGTGACTGCATCTGCACAATTTCCCAGCAACAATGAATCAGGACAGAAGCCCAAAAGAAACTCCAAATTAATCAGAAGTAACCATAGATTAAAAAAAGTATGCAAGCTATAATAGACCTAATAATCACAAAAATGAAGATAATCGTGGAGGAGAGGGCTATCCGAAATAGAAATAGAGAAACAATAGATGAGACCCTTAAGGAAAATACTAGCTACCTTGAGGTAATCAGAGAGTCAAAAAAGTTGAGCTAAAAGGCCAACTAGCAGAACAAGCTTTCTATAGTTGAACTGAAGAAGGAAGCTGAGGGAAAGGAAAGCAGATTAATAGAAGCAGAAAACAGAATTAGCCAGGCAGAGGATGAGCTAGAAAAAACTAAGAAAGAAGTAAAAGAGCTAAAAAAGAGATTGAGAGACACTGAAAACAACAACAGAGACATATGGGATGATCTCAAAAGAAATAACATTCATATAACAGGCCTACCAGAGGAAGAAAGAGAGGAAGGGGAAGTAAATATTCTAGAGTAAATAATAGAAGAAACTTCCCAGCCCTAAACAACAGAAAGAACATTAAGATTCAAGAAGCCCAGAGCATCTCAAACAGAATCAACCCAGACCTGAAGACACCAAGACACATCATAGTTACAATGAAAAGAAGTAAGGATAAAGAATTACCCAAGTATAAATGGTACATAATCCTTTTATATAAAAATACAGAAATATTTCATTAATAAAGCAGAGCAGTGTTATCATTGCTTATGGGACTGTAAGTCTCATGATGAGATGTAAAGAAAATATAATTTCTTTGAGCCTTTTTATATATATATAATGATGAAGGGGAGTGGTTTCCACTCTCATTTCAAGGTACAGGAAAAGGGTTGTAAGTGGGATGAAGAATGAAGTAAATTAAAACATCATATATTTTCTTTTAAGGTTTATGGATTTTAAGTGTGTTATCTTTCTGTTGCTATACAAGTTATTACATATTTGGAAGCTTAAAACAACATTTATTTATTATTTCACAATTTGACTGGATTTGCAACTCAAACTTTCACCAAGCTAAAGTGAAGGTGACATCCGATTTAGTTTTCCATAGAAGTTCAAAACTCTATCCAAACTCTGGTTGTTGGTCTAATTCCTCTCTGGATTCTCACATGGTCACCTGCATCTTAAAGCCAGCAATAACATATTTAATTATCATGCTTTGAATTCCTCTGGGTTTCTCTTCTATTTATTTTATTTTTAAAGAATCTGTGTGATTACATTGGTCCCACTCAGAAAATCCAAGATAATCTCCCTATTTTTTAAATAACTAATAAATCCCTAATAGGGTGGGTCTCTGAGGAAGCGGAGCTCCAGGACACATTGGTGGGTCTTCAGTCCAGGGAAGCCTGGCCTGGGAGTATGGACCGACCAGTCAACGTCCATGTTCAGCAGGGAAGCAATTACAGAAGCCAGACCTTCCACCTTCTGCAACCCACAACCTTGGGTCCATGCTCCCAGAGGGATAGAGAATGGGAAAGCTATCAGGGGAGGGGGTGGGATATGGAGATTGGGTGGTGGGAATTGTGTGGAGTTGTACCCCTTCTACCTTATGGTTTTGTTAATTTATCCTTTCTTAAATAAAAAATAAATTTAAAAAATAATAATAATTAATAAATCATGGTCCGGGAGGTGGTGCAGTGATAAAGCTTTGGACTCTCAAACATGAGGTCCTGAGTTCGATCCCCGGCAGCACATGTGCCAGAGTGATGTCTGGTTCTCTCTCTCCTCCTATCTTTCTCATAAATAAATAAAATATTTAAAATAACCAATAAATTATAGCTGTAAATTCTATTAATGGAATTATCTAAATTAGAGCTTTATTGACTAACTAGGACATGGGTATTATGGGGGATATCTTTAGAATTCTTTTTACCACAAAATCTAAGATTTTTTTTTAAGTTTCCTTTTCACACTCTAGGTACCTTATAATTTTTAAAATTTTTATTAGTGATTGAATAATTATTTACAAAATTATAAGATAACAGAGGTATAATTCCACACCTTTTCCACCACCAGAGTTCTATGTCCCCATTCCCTCCACTGGAAACTGCATTAGTTAAAAAATATATATTATAAGGGAGTCAGGCTGTAGTGCAGTGGGTTAAGCGTAGGTGGCGCAAAGCACAAGGACTGGCATAAGGATCCAGGTTCGAGCCCTGGCTCCCCACCTGCAGGGGAGTCGCTTCACAGGCGGTGAAGCAGGTCTGCAGGTGTCTATCTTTCTCTTCTCCTCTCTGTCTTCCCCTCCTCTCTCCATTTCTCTCTGTCCTATCCAATAACAACAACAACAATAATAACTACAACAATAAAAAAACAGCAAGGGCAACAAAAGGAAATAAATAAAATAAAATAAATATTTGAAAAAATTTTTTTTAAAAAATATATATATTATATATAATTTTAGAGTCATTAACAACTAAATGATTATCAAACTCACCATTTTGGGCACATATAAAGAGGGTATGACATATCACACACACACAAAAAAAAATTCCCAAGGACTGGAAGATGGTTTAGCAGGTAGACCACATGCCTTTATTCTAAGAGCCTAGACTTGAATCCCAGTATCACATAGGAACACCATATGGAACTTCATATATGGTGAGGACACACTGTGATGTCACTCCTATCTCTCCATCCTCTCACTAAGCATATAGAAAAGAAATAATTGGATCAGGGCAAGAGGTCAGTGGTGGTGTACCCAGTAGAGTATACACATTGCCAAAATAATTGGGTTGGAGAGATTGCTGGATAATATCACAGATGTGGGAGGCCCTTGTTTCATTTTCTGGTGCTGCATTAAAAAATAATTAAAAAAAAAACTACCAATTATTCGGGCCTGAGTGGTGGCTCAGCCAGTAGCGTGCACAAATTGCCATGTGCAAAGACTCATGTTCAAATTTCTAGTCCCCACCTGCAGGGAGAAAGTTCCATGAATGATGGGGCAGTGTTGCAGGTATCTTTCCTCCCTGTCTTTCTCTCTGTTTCTCACTCTCACAAAAAAAAAAATGGAAGGAAGGAATTAGGAAGGAAATTTCCTTCCTAACAAGGGAGAAAATAAAAAAAGGGTAGAAGAGAAATATCTGCCTAGAATTGTGGAGTCATGAGGGTACTGAACTCTAACAATAAGCCTTGTAGTAAAATAAAATAAAATAAAATAAAATAAAATAAAATAAAATAAAATATAACTGCAACTACTTTTTGGGTGTTTTAACTTGAATATGATCCTAACTTGAAAAATGAAACCTTGAGTGATATTCCGTATAAGTACCACACGCTAACTGATTGCACCACTGGAGCTCCAAAGTGATATTTTGAAGGTAAGTTGAGAGGGTTGTTTGGGTTGGGAAACTATTAATTTACTAAATGGTAATTCAACATTAGTGGTGATCTTGGGGCAGGTCATTTAATGTCTGTAACTTGGTTTTCTCAACAATTAAAAAGCAAATAAAATTTTTCTTCAGGATTATTAAAATCATATAGGTTAACTTCTCAAAAGTGTTTTGTAAATGGTAGCGCCTAGGGCCCATGGGAAAGTGTATTTGGATAGAGCACTACTTTGCTAGGTTCAAACTTCATTTCTACTGCATGAAGGAAACTTCAGGGTTATAGTCTCTCTCTCTCTCCCTCTCTCTCCCTCTCTCCCTCCCTCCCTCTACCTAAAAACAAAACTAAAACAAACAACAAAAAATATTCTAAAGCCTAATGGAAATGTTCCAGGAATATCACAGAATATTTATATCTACTCCAGAAAGAGGCATTGTGCCAAACCACTCCTTCTTTTGACTAAATGATGAGGTTAAATTAATTTTAACAGTTGAGAAATTTCAACTTTAGTGGAAACATTTTTTAATAATTTATTTTGTTGGTGATTTAATAATGATCTACAGGACTGTGGGATTAAAAGGGTACAACTTCATATAATTCCCAGCACCAGAGTTCTGTATCCCATCTCTTCCATTGGAGGCTTCTTTATTCTTTATCCCTCTGGGAGTATGAGCCAAAGATCTTCATTTTTTTTTTTCCCTTTGGGTGATTTAATAATGACAGACAAAATTGTAGAATAAGAGATGTACAATTCCCACCACCAGAGCTCCATATCTCCTCCTCTCCATTGGAAGTTTCCCTATTCTTTATCCCTCTGGGAGTATGGACCAAAGATTTTTATGGGGTGCAGAAGGTGGGAGGTCTAGCTTCTGTAATCACTTCTTCGCTAGACATTGGTATTGGCAGGACAATGTGCATATGAAAGGATGTTCATGTGTATGCATAAATCTAGGTATAAGTGTATTTTGGGAAAATTCACATTTTAAGATGACTAATTTAAAGGGAAACACTATAGAGCTTTTATTATTCTGAAAGATATGAGATTTAAAAAAAAAATCTACACATCTCTACTAGAAATAAACAACTAGGGGTAAACCCAACAAATGAAATAATGGAGAATTCTCAGCACTCAAGTAAATTATTTGATGTCCAATTTCTGTCTAGATCTTTCAGACCTGTTTGAATGTTTTAGGTCATTTTCAGTTCATAAAAACAAACACATTGTAATCTAATAATATTATAACCCATTATTAATCACAAATAGAATTTTTTAAAAAAACCACAAGTATTCAAAAAAGTGTTCAGGTGGTTCTTATTTACCTGTTAAACTTCTGGTCACTTATTTAATGGCATATTATCCTCAATATTTATTTCTACCCCAGATGATTGCATTATAAGAATGATTTTATTTATATATTTAACATGTTCTCATAAAGCATGCATTATTTGCAAGGCAATGTTCTCAACTTCTTATTAACTCATGATAACTCATCTTGATAACTTCCTATAAATGTTGAAACTATTATTCCTTCTATTTATAGAAAAACAAGATATAGCAATTAGCTTAAAATATTTTCATCTTATAAAAAGGAGAATTATTTTTCAAATGGGTTTGTCTCTTTTATCCATGAGTACCTCAATCCATCTCAAAAAAGGGTTTGAAGTTCAATGATAAACGTTTTATCCTAGTAAAAATGACAAAACACAGATTCCAGTTAAATTTTTTGAAGTAAAGTTTCCAGTGTGAGTTTTAATAAATAAAAGCTGCCTCTCCACACAACAAATGAAAATTGTCTTCTTTTACTCACTCTGCTGCAAGATGTGACTCTTTTCTTTTAGTAGTACATATAGTTCAAAATGCTTTAATTGGGGCTAGGTGGTGGCGCACCTGGTTAAGTGCACACATTACAGTGTGCAAGGACCCAGGTTCAAGCCCCTGGTCCCCACCTGCAGGGGGAAAGCTTCACAAGTGGTAAAGCAGGGCTGCAAGTGTCTCTCTTGTTTCTCTTCCTCTCTACCTCCCCCTCTCCTCTCAATTTCTCTCTGTCTATATCCAATAATAAAAATAAAAGAAAATAAAATAAAAATTTTAAAAATGCTTTAATTTCACTTTTACTACTTTCTGATAAGCTTGATGAAAATTTATCAGTTCTTAGTCTAAGCAAAAAGGACGAGTTCTTGATGTATTTTTCTACATCATTTTCTCTAGCAAATTCTTGTAAAACTCACCCCCACTATGGTATTCAAGTTTAGACTAAATTAAATAGCAGGGGTGGGGGAAATTCAGTGACACACTGCTTCACCTTACGTTCCCTCACCTTGTTAAATACACAATCCACTGTGAGGCTGTCTGACAAACAATTCCTAAGTATCTTAGTTCAGGCTACCTAACAAGCTATCATAAGGTGGTTGCTAATCAACAAGAAAAAAATATTTCTAACTGTCTGTGGACACAGAAAAATATCTATATAAATTTTAATTAATTAGTTAATAATATTTTGATAAGACAGAAAAAAATTGAAAGAGGATAGGGAGATAGAGAGGACTAGAGAAAAACAGACACCTGCAGCACTGCTTCACCTCTTATGAAGCTTTAACCCGGCAGATGGGGAACAGGGGCTTGAACCCAGGTCCTTGTGCATAGTAATGTATGCACTCAACCAGGTGTCCACTGCCCAACTGGAGACTGAAAATCTAAGATAAAGGTGTACAACGGGATATGGGTAGGGCCCTCTTCTAGCAGCAGATTATTGGTTTCTTACTGTGTGGCCTCACATGGTAGAAAGAATAGCTAAGGAATCAAGCTCTTCCACTAATCTCATTTACGTGAACTCCCCACCAGAACCTCATCCACTGATAATTAGCTCTCAAAGCCTTCACTTCCTAACACCATCACATCACAAGGGGGGTAGATAGATTTTCAACATATGAATATGGAGGACTAAAAATAGAGCATAACACCAGGTTTATACTGAAAACTTAGGGGTGTAAACTACAGACCAACCAATAACTAGGAGCAGGGCTGAACCTCTTCACTTAAGGTTACTTTGAAAAACTGCATCTATAAATATGAATTTTATTTTCAGGAAATACACATTTCATTCAAGTATCATCTGATGTTTATTTATATCTCAAATATCAGATATCTACCAGATGCATGCAACTCATATAAAGTCATCACCACAATTAACCAGAAGATAACAGTTTATAGTAGGCAAGAGCAAGTGACCTTTGAAAGCCAAACTTCTTCTTTTGAGAATATACTATACCTGATACCAAAAATAGATAAATTAACTTTCAGAGTTCAGAAGAAATAATATTCACAGAGAAATAAGATTTCAATAAAATATGAACATTTTATGAATCTGCCACTCACAGAAATATATTTGAGGTTCTTCTTAGACAATATTCAAATGAAGATAATTGATCTTCAGTACTATGCCTCCGTTAAAGTTCAGCAAGAAGAGTCCAAATGAAGGCAACACTTAATAAATTCCTTGAGAATTCATTCAGTGAGTCCATTCTGGCTTAGACTCCATGTTTTCTGATATTGTATGCAGAAATATAAATATAAATGCAGAGCATTTTATAAATCTACATTACTGTCTGCATGTATGTTGTCATAAGTACAGAGACAATAAAGTTGATGTTTATTATGTTCTAGACATACAAATGTCTATAGCAGTTATTAGTTATTATCTTTGCTTTTAAAATAAGGAATTTGAAGGAAATTAGTTGAATAAATTTTCCACAGTTTCCTACTTTGCACAGGATTTTGTTTTTGTTCTACTAGTACATCTCCCTTTCTTCAGCACTAATTCACATTGAACATTAAAAACTAAAAAAACAATCACAGAAATTAATTGATACATATTTTTCTCCACTATCTAGAAGGAAACACTTAGGACCCAGAATCAGGAAGAAAAGAAAGTAATCTCTCTTGAGATGAAATAGTGAATAGAAATATCTATTGTCTTCAAAGCTCCTGCATTGTGGAGCAAGGGTAGCAGTAAATAAAGATTGGAGAGTATCTTAAGAGAAGACAGAGTGAGTAAGCTATGCTTACAGGGAAGAAGACTCTAACATTGAATCTACAATTCCCAATTGGTACTTTTTTGAGGAACTTTGGGAATTCACCCTGTGTTCATATATCCTGGATTTATCCAGTCACCAAACAGCAAACCTCTTAACAGAAGGGGAAAAAAAATGGCATTATCTGGAAACTTCAAAAATCACTATGTGATCAACAGATATCCATCACATTAAATCAAAATTCAAGTGTCTGACACCTAAATTTTTAAAGATTAAGCAATGTCAGTATTTTTAAAAATCCACTTCCTGATATACATGGCCAAATGCTTTGGCATTTGTAGAACTTTTTTTTTTCATTTCTGAAGTGCTTTAGAAATAATTTGTATTTAACCCCTCCTTGAGTCTAACTTTGCTATACCAGACCACTGGGTGATGGTTATATACACCTTTAACAATCAGTAACTTTCTGTGGGTAATAGAAGTTGAATGCTTTACAAAACACAGGGGGAAATGAGATACCAGTAGGGTTCATATGAAATAATCTGCCAGTTGTTATAGAGGGCCTGAGGTGGTAGAGATAAAAATACAATAGATTTATTTTCCTTCTTAGATAATATTTTATTTCTACATCTAAGCTCCTGCCTTTATAAATTCTGGAACTCTCTCCAATCTAAGGCTCTATTTTTGCATAAATTTAATGTCCCAAATCCAAAAATACAAAGTTGTGCTGATAGCTTTATTAGACAGAAAAAGGTCCATTCAGTTTATTGAAGAACATACTGTAATGCTTTAAGTCAAGACATGATATAAGCATCAAGATACTTCTAAGAGAGAGAGAATGAAAAAGACCACATTACCAAATTCCTTTCAGTGTAGTGGGGGTCAAGTTGGAACCCAGGTTGTACATGTGGCAAAGTAGTATACTATCAAAGTAACCTATTTATCTGGTCCACTATCTATATTTTTGGTAACAAACATTCTAAGAAACTAAGTCTTCCTTCAAACACAAGGAATTATTCATGCTTATATTCTCTACAATAAACATTAACACACACAACTTAGATTTTTTAATTTTTTTTAAATTTATTTAATCTATTTATAAACTAAAGAATAGAAAATATCAACAAAACCATAGAATAAGAGGAGTGAAATTCCACACATTTCCCACCACCAGAGTTCCATATCCCATCCCCTCCCTTGAAAGCTTTCCTATTCTTCATCCCTCTGGGAGCATAGACCGAGGATCACTATGGGGTACAGAAGGTGGGAGGTATAGCTTCTGTAATTGCTTCTCTGCTGGACATGGGTGTTGGCAGGTGGATCCATACCCCCAGCCTGTTTCTATCTTTCCCTAGTGGTGCAGGGCTCTGGATAGGTGGGGTTCCAAGGTACATTGGTGAGGTCATCTGTTCAGGGAAGTGAGGTTGGCATCATGGTAGCATCTGCAACTTGGTGTTTGAAATGTGTATTCCTTTGCTTCCTCCTTTCTTTTGGGACTCAGTTCAGTAGTTCTTGTAAGGTGGGGTTTATTGTGGCAAATTCCTTTAGTTCTTGAATATTTGAGAAAACCTTTATGTCTCCCTCATATTTGAAGGATAATTTTGCAGGATACAATATTCATGGCTGGAATTCCCTCTCCTTTAGAACTTTGAATATGTCATTACACTCTCTCCTTTCCGCTAGAGTTTGTGAAGAGAAATCTGATGGAAGTTTTATAGTTCTGCCTTTGACTATAACTTCTTTCCTTTCTCTAGCAGCCAGCAAAATTTCTTCCTTGTTGTTGACTTTTGATATTTTTACAATAATGTGCGTTGGCATTGGTCTTTTTGTATGTATAAATCTGGGTGATCATTCTGCCTCCTGAATGAGACTGTTCTGAGGGTTTCCTGAGTGAGGGAAGTTCTCAGCTTAAATTTCTCTGAAAATGGATTCTGGGCCTTTGGCCTTGTCCTCCTCCTCAGATATATCTATCACTCTTATATTGGATCTTTTGATGGAGTCTGTTATTTCACAGAGTTGCTTCAGTCTTTCTGAACCATTTCTCTCCCTCATCTTTGAATTGAAAGAGTGAGCTGTCTTTGTCTTCTAGATTGGAGATTATTTCTTCTGAATATGTGAGTCTACTTTCTAAGCCTTCTACCTGCATGTGGATCGCAGTTAGAGTGTCTTTTACTCACTGGAGTTCGGTTTGAATTTTTTCTTTCATGCTTCCTAACTGCTTAGTGAGTTCTGACTAAAGTTCTTCTTTCAAGATTTGAAGATTCTTCATGAACTCTGTTATAAGTTCCTCTCTTGTGTTTTTAATTCCACAGTAACCTGCTCTTTTAATTGTTGCTTAAATTCTTGGAGAGTACTCATAATGATCTTTCTGTAGTATGTCTCTGAGAGTCTCTCTAAATCTGTAATTCCTTGGATTTCCTCTGTTTCATTTCTGTCTGGCTGATATGGCATAGTTGGCTGTTTAGTTCTGTTTCTCTGCTTGCACATTTTTTGTGCTGGTTACTGATGGTCAGCAGGTGGTGTTATTGTGATCTCTAGAGTTCTCTTCTTTGTATGATCTGTGGTAGGTGGTATAGGGTGGGGAGTTGGTTGCTTTGGGCTGTCTTGTGGTCACAAATGCCCTGTTTTATGTTGTGTCCTTGCCTTAAATTCAGAAGGCTAGACCCCCACCCCACCCCGAGATAAATACTGAGAGATTTTAAGCCCCTGTCCCTATTCTTCCAGCACTAGGAACAACGCTACTTGCTGGCCGCACTTGTAAGTGAAACCTCCAAAATGGCACAGTTCTCCTCCCAGAGCTCTGATTTGACTTTGCTGTTCTTCAAAACATGCCCACACCCCTTTTTGCTCCAACCACAGGCAAGCGCACACCTGAGGCTGCAGAACTTTCAGCCGTAGATTATGACTTCAGTTGGGTCTCTTGTATTTATTTGTTATTTGGGCAGAGAGGCAATTTGGTCCAATTATTCAATGGCCATGCCTCCCAGAAGTCCCAAAACTTAGATTTTATAATATGGGCATAATTACTCAATAAACTGAATATATGTGTATTAGATTTAAGAAAGTATTTGTCTACCTGGATGGGGGTTAGATTTCACACTATTAAAGTCAGATGCTATTAACAAGTAGAAGATCAGTGTGATTCATGTGATATGGGCTAGAGTTGCATATGAAGACTTTTAGTGGATTATAAAGTTGCATATAAAGACTTTTAGTGATGTATAAACTCATCAGTATGGAGTTCTTTAGCATATTTATATGTGTATGTGTGTGTGTGCGCGTGTTTACAGACAGAATTGTGTACATATATATATTACATGTATATGTAATGATATATAAAGAGTGTGAAATGGATAAGGTAAAGATACTTTACAGAGGGGGAATCTAACAAATTACTTCAACCAGAGATCAAATTTAACATCACCCAAAATAAGTCATGTTGGTAGTATATATTCTTCATATAGTTTGGGGACACTTTACCCAGTGATGTTACTCCCAAAAACCCATGACACTAGTTTAATCATGAAAATAATGGGAAATTCTAATTGCAAGACACTGTACCACAGCTGACTAGTTACTTTAAAATTTGCAAGGTTATCAAAAATAAAGGCCTAATAAACAGTCACAACCAAGAGCAATGTAAAGAGAAATGACAACTAAAGTTAATATAGTGACCTAAATGGGCTCCTAGAATAGGAAAAATAAAAGACAACAGTCATAAACTAAATTTGACTAAAATATAACTTATTAGTATTCATTCATTAATTGTACAAATAGAACATATTGTTATGTCTAACACAGGGAACAAGGTTTGGGATATGTAAAAAAAAAACATTCTTTGTACTGGAAATTGGGCAGTAGCGCAGCAGGTTAAGCGCACATGGCACAAATGCAAGAACCAGCAAAAGGATCCCGGTTCAAACCCCTGGCTCCTCACCTGCAGGGTAGTCATTTAACAAGCAGTGAAGCAGGTCTGCAAGTGTCTATCTTTCTCTCCCCCTCTTTGTCTTCCCCTCCTCTCTCCATTTTTCTCTGTTCTACCCAACAATGATGACATCAATAACAATAACTACAACAATAAAACAACAAGGGCAACAAAAGGGAATAAATAAATATTTTTTAAAAAAATCTTTGTACTTTTTTCACATTTCTCTATAAGTCTAAAATTGTTCTAAAATACTTTTTAAAATAACTTGTAACACAGAATAAAGAAAATATTTGTAAAATCTATATCAAAAGTAAACTCATGCATATAAACCATAAAGAACAGTCTTGCATCTTGAATATATAATGCAAATTGATGAGGCTATGGGATATGGGATTAAGAAATACAATGTAATATCAACAGGGTTAAATAAAAACTTTGTCATTCTTGGTGTATTGCAAAGCAAAGGATTCTGGAAAAGGAGGAGGAGGGATGAGAGGAAGAAAACTTTGAGAACCTGATACATAATGAAAGTATATGCATACGTCAATTAATCCACTGTAAAGTACTAATCCCCTCAATTAAAAATTAAATTTGAAATTTCAGAATCAGTTGTTTAATTTTTATAATTTTCATTTATAAAATGGAAATACTGACAGACCATAGGATAAGAGAGGTACAATTTCACATAATTCCTTCCACCAGAACTATCCCATCCCCTCCCTTAAAAGTTTTCCTATCAAATATACAGCCTATATATTAAAAAGATTCAGTTTGTGTTTTGAGAAACTTTGAGACATACAATTGATTTTCCCCCTCTCATATTAATTAACTACTGATTTATATGTCTACATTTTGCTAGGAGTGTACATAAACACCATTCCCTCCACCAAAGGACTGTGACCCATCCCTCCCGCGCACTCCCACCCCCCACTGGCCCAGGAAGCTGCATGTCTACCCCTCACCACTGGGTTTTTACTTTGGTGCCCTACTAACAATTTGATCAGGTCCTGCTTTGAGTTTCCCTTTCAGATCTTCTTCCTCAACTTCTGTTGATGAGTGGGATCATCCCATACTCATCTTTATCTTTCTGACTTAGCTAACTTAACATAATTCCTTCTAGCTCTGTCCAAGATGGGTCAGAGAAGGTGGGTTCACTGTTCTTGATAGCTGCATAGTATTCCATTGTGTATATATACTACAGCTTTCTCAGCCACTCATCTGTTGTTGGGCACCTGGGTTGCTTCCAGGTTTTAGATATTATGAATTGTGCTGCGGACTCTCTCAAAAGCCTAGACCAAGTAGATTAGAAGCTTCCAATAGCACAGCTATATACAAGATACTGGATACTGTACAGCAAACCCTAACAAAAGGACTTTTCAAAGTTAACCCAATTAACAAATAATGTGATGATAACATTAACTATCGATTGTCTTTTTGAACCCAAAGACAGCAGGAACCTCATATCTCCACTATAGAGCCCCTACTTCCCCCAGTCCTGGAACCCTTGGATAGGGCCCACTCTCCCATATGCATCTCCCAATCCAAACCAAATAATATTGCATCCGCCGATCACCACCTAACCAACGCAACGATTGCCACCTCAACATGCTTCACCTCAGACTGTGTCCAGAGACTTCACGTGTGGAATGACAACCCTTCAGCTTCATTACTCGGGTGAGACCTTTCCTTTTATAGTACACTCTAATTTCATCTCAGGTAGTTCACTTTCTAACAAAGTCCCATAACCTAGATATACACCAGTTTCTGTGAGAGAGAGCTTATGATCACACGTACCCATAAACTATTGCAAAATATATACCTGAAAGCAGAAGTACACTAGAGTTTGCAGTGAGTACCTCCCTAATACTTCTTCTCCACTATTCCAAGCTTGGGATCCATGATTGCTCAACAAATTGTTTGGCTTCGTATGTTAACTCTCTTTTCAATCACCAGGTTCCAGATGCCACCAGGATGCTGGCCAGGCTTCCCTGGATTGAGGACCCCACCAATGTGTCCTGGAACTCAGCTTCCCCAGAGACACACCGTACTAGGGAAAGATAGAGGCAGACTGGGAGTATGGACTGACCAGTCAACGCCCATGTTCAGCAGGGAAGCAATTACAGAAGCCAGACCTTCTACCTTCTGCAACCTTCAACGTCCCTGGGTCCATGCTCCCAGAGGGCTAGAGAATGGGAAAGCTATCATGGGAGGGGGTGGGTTATGGAGATTGGTTGGTGGGAATTGTGTGGAGTTGTACCCCTCCTATCTTATGTTTTTGTTCATTAATCATTTCTTAAATAAATAATAAATAAATGTAATTCCGGAGGTTGGTGAGTGCAATTGTCATAAAGGTATTTAGTACAGTGCTACTTGTGCTCACAACACAACAACTGAGGAACAACAGAGCATTAAAAAAAAAGAGAGAGAGAGAAACACATAAATAAAAAAAATATGGGTAGATTAAAAACAAATAAAACTGCTACCCCAATGAATGAAGACAAGAGCCCAGAAGAAACCATAAATCAATCAGAAGTAACCATAGATAAGAAAAGTATGCAAGCAATAATAAACTTATTAATCACAGAAATGAAAACAACATTGGAGGAAAGGAATGGCAGTATTAGGGAAACAACAGTTGAGACACCCAAGGAAAATACTGATTATCTTGAGACAATTAGAGAACTGAAAGCTGAAATAGCTGTAATGAAGAAAGAAGCTGAGGCAAGGGAAAGCAGACTAACAGAAGCAGAAAACAGAATTAGTCAGACAGAGGATGAGTTAGAGAAAACTAAGAAAGAGGTGAAAGAGCTTAAAAAGAGATTGAGAGACACTGAAAACAACAACAGAGACATATGGGATGATCTCAAAAGAAGTAACATTCGTATAATTGGCCTGCCAGAGGAAGAAAGAGAGGAAGGGGAAGCAAACATTCTAGAGGAAATAATACAAGAAAATTTCCCAGACCTGAACAACAGAAAGGATATCAAGGTGCAAGAGGCCCAGAGAGTACCAAACAGAATCAACCCAGACCTGAAAACACCAAGACACATCATAGTCACAATGAGAAGAAGTAAGGATAAAGAAAGGATCCTAAAGGCTGCAAGAGAGAAACAAAAAGTCACATACAGGGGAAAACCCATAAGACTTTCTGCAGATTTCTCCACTCAAACTCTAAGAGCCAGAAGGGAGTGGCAAGATATCTATCGAGCCCTGAATGAAAAAGTGTTTCAACCAAGGATAATATATCCTGCTAGACTTTCATTCAAGCTAGATGGAGGGATCAAAACCTTCTTAGACAAACAACAGTTAAAGGAGGCAACTATCACCAAGCCGGCCCTGAAAGAGGTACTAAAAGACCTCTTATAAACAAGAACATCACTATAATACTTGTAATATATCAGAGTAAACAAATCGTTTTTTAGAACAATGGCACTACAATACATTAAATCCATAATATCAATAAATGTCAATGGCTTAAACTCACCCATCAAAAGGCACAGGGTGGGGGGATGGATCAGAAAACATAACCCAACCATATGCTGCTTGCAAGAATCCCATCTGTCACAACAAGATAAACACAGACTTAAAGTGAAAGGATGGAAAACTATCATACAGGCTAACGGTCCACAAAAAAGGGCAGGAACAGCCATTCTCATCTCAGACACGATAGATTTTAAATTAAATAAAGTAATAAAAGATAGGCAAGGACATTACATAATGATTAGAGGATCAATCAGCCAAGAAGACTTAACAATTATTAACATCTATGCACCCAACGAGGGACCATCTAAATACATTAAACACCTACTGAAAGAATTTCAAAAATACATCAATAGTAATACAATAATAGTGGGAGACTTCAATACCCCACTCTCACACTTAGACAGATCAACAAAGCAGAGAACCAATAAAGATACAAGAGAATTGAATGAAGAGATTGACAGACTAGACCTCTTGGACATTTTCAGACTCCTCCACCCCAAAAAACTGGAATACACCTTCTTTTCAAATCCACATAAAACATACTCAAGGATAGACCACATGTTAGGCCACAAAGACAGCATCAATAAATTTATGAGCATTGAAATCATCCCAAGTATCTTCTCAGACCACAGTGGAGTAAAACTAACTTTTAACAACAAACGGAAAATTATTAAAAGACATAGAATTTGGAAACTAAAAAACATGCTCCTTAAGAACCACTGGGTCAGAGACTCACTCAAACAGGAAATTCAAATGTTCCTGGAAACTAATGAAAATGAAGACACAACCTATCAAAATATTTGGGACACAACGAAAGCAGTACTGAGAGGGAAACTTATAGCCATACAATCACATATTAAACACCAAGAAGAAGCCCAAATGAACGACCTTACTAGACACCTCAAGGACTTAGAGGAAGAGGAACAAAGGAACCCTAAAGCAACCAGAAGGACAGAAATCACTAAAATTAGAGCAAAAATAAACAATATCGAAAATAAAAGAACCATACAAAAGATCAATGAAGCCAAATGTTGGTTCTTTGAAAGATTAAACAAAATTGACAAACCCCTAGCCAGACTCACCAAACAAAAAAGAGAGAAGACTCAAATTAATAGAATTGTAAACGATGCAGGAGATATCACAACTGACACCACAGAAATCCAGAGAATTCTGCGAAACTTCTATAAAGAACTATATGCCACCAAGCTAGAGAATCTGGAAGAAATGGAACAATTCCTAGAAACCTATGCACTTCCAAAACTGAACCAAGAAGAACTACAAAATCTAAATGCACCAATCACAGACAAAGAAATTGAAACCGTTATTAAGAATCTCCCCAACAACAAAAGTCCTGGACCAGATGGCTTCACAAATGAATTCTACAAAACTTTCAGGAAACAGTTAATACCCATACTTCTTAAGCTATTCCATAAGATTGAAGAAACAGGAATACTCCCTTCCACCTTTTATGAAGCCAACATCACCCTGATACCAAAAGCTGATAGGGACAGAACAAAAAAGGAAAACTACAGACCAATATCTCTGATGAACATAGATGCCAAAATATTAAACAAGATCTTGGCCAACCGGATACAGCAACACATCAAAAAGATTGTTCATCATGACCAAGTGGGATTCATCCCAGGAATGCAAGGCTGGTTCAACATCCGTAAATCAATCAATGTCATTCATCACATCAATAAAAGCAAAGCCAAAAACCACATGATTATCTCAATAGATGCAGAGAAAGCCTTTGACAAAATCCAACACCCATTCATGCTCAAAACTCTACAGAAAATGGGAATAGATGGGAAATTCCTCAAGATAGTGGAGTCTATATATAGCAAACCTACAGCCAACATCATACTCAATGGAGAGAAGCTGAAAGCATTCCCCCTCAGATCGGGGACTAGACAGGACTGTCCACTCTCACCGTTACTCTTCAACATAGTATTGGAAGTTCTTGCCATAGCAATCAGGCAAGAGAAAGAAATCAAAGGGATACAGATTGGAAGGGAAGAAGTCAAGCTCTCACTATTTGCAGATGATATGATAGTATACATAGAAAGACCTAAAGAATCCAGTAGAAAATTACTGGAAGTTGTTAGGCAATATAGCAAGGTATCAGGCTACAAAATCAATGTACAAAAATCAGTGGCATTTCTTTATGCAAACACTAAATCTGAAGAAGAAGACATCCAGAAATCACTCCCATTTACTGTTTCAGCAAAATCAATCAAATACCTAGGAATAAAGTTGACCAAAGAAGTGAAAGACTTGTATACTGAAAACTATGAGTCGCTACTCAAGGAGATAGAAACTGATACCAAGAAATGGAAAGATATCCCATGCTCATGGATTGGAAGAATAAATATCATCAAAATGAATATTCTCCCCAGAGCCATATACACATTTAATGCAATGCCCATCAAAGTTCCACCAGGCTTCTTTAAGAGAATAGAACAAACGCTACAATCATTTATCTGGAACCAGAAAACACCTAGAATTGCCAAAACCATCTTAAGGAAAAGAAACAGAAATGGAGGCATCACACTCCCAGACCTTAAACTATATTATAAAGCCATCATCATCAAAACAGCATGGTACTGGAACAAAAATAGGCATACAGACCAGTGGAAAAAAGCCCAGAAGTAAATCCCAACACCTATGGGCATCTAATCTTTGATAAGGGGGCCCAAAGGATTAAATGGAAAAAGGAGGCTCTCTTCAATAAATGGTGCTGGAAAAACTGGGTTGAAACATGCAGAAGAATGAAATTGAACCACTTTATCTCACCAGAAACAAAAATCAACTCCAAATGGATCAAAGACCTAGATGTCAGACCAGAAACAATCAAATACTTAGAGGAAAACATTGGTAAAACACTTTCCCACATACACCTCAAGGACATCTTTGATGAATCAAACCCAATTGCAAGGAAGACCAAAGCAGAAACAAACCAATGGGACTACATCAAATTGAAAAGCTTCTGCACTGTTTAATAGTTAAGAAACTATTAAACAAACAGAGAGACCCCTCACAGAATGGGAGAAGATCTTCACATGCCAGACATCAGACAAGAAACTAATCACCAAAATATATAAAGAGCTCAGCAAACTTAGCCGCAAAAAAGCAAATGACCCCATCCAAAAATGGGCAGAGGAAATGAACAAAACATTCACCACAGAGGAGATCCAAAAGGCTAACAAACATATGAAAAACTGCTCTAGGTCACTGATTATCAGAGAAATGCAAATCAAGACAACACTAAGATACCACCTCACTCCTGTAAGAATGGCATACATCAAAAAGGACAGCAGCAACAAATGCTGGAGAGGATGTGGGGACAGAGGAACCCTTTTACATTGCTGGTGGGAATGTAAATTGGTACAGCCTCTGTGGAGAGCAGTCTGGAAAACTCTCAGAAGGCTAGACATGGACCTTCCATATGACCCAATAATTCCTCTCCTGGGGTTATACCCCAAGGACTCCATAACACCCAACCAAAAAGAGGTGTGTACTCCTATGTTCATAGCAGCACAATTCATAATAGCTAAAACCTGGAAGCAACCCAGGTGCCCAACAACAGATGAGTGGCTGAGAAAGCTGTGGTATATATACACAATGGAATACTATGCAGCTATCAAGAACAATGAACCCACCTTCTCTGACCCATCTTGGACAGAGCTAGAAGGAATTATGTTAAGTGAACTAAGTCAGAAAGATAAAGATGAGTATGGGATGATCCCACTCATCAACAGAAGCTGACTAAGAAGATCTGAAAGGGAAACTTAAAGCAGGACCTGATCAAATTGTAAGTAGGGCACCAAAGTAAAAACCCAGTGGTGAGGGGTAGGCATGTAGCTTCCTGGGCCAGTGGGGGGTGGGAGTGGGCGGGAGGGATGGGTCACAGTCCTTTGATGGTGGGATTGGTGTTTATGTACACTCCTAGCAAAATGTAGACATATAAATCAGTAGCTAATTAATATGAGAGGGGGAAATCAATTGTATGTCTCAAAGTTTCTCAAAAGACAAACTGAATATTTTTAATATATAGGCTGTGTATTTGATATGCGGACTCTCTCAAAAGCCTAGACCAAGTAGATTAGAAGCTTCCATAGCACAGCTATATACAAGATACTGGGTACTGTCCAGCAAACCATAACAAAGGGACTTTTCAAAGTTAACCCAATTAACAAATAATGTGATGATAATATTAACTATTGAGTGTCTTTTTGAACCCTAAGACAGCAGGAACCTCACATCTTCACTATAGAGCCCCTACTTCCCCCAGTCCTGGAACCCTTGGATAGGGCCCACTTTCCCGTATGCATCTCCCAATCCAAACCAAATAACATTGCATCTGCCGATCACAACCTAACCAAAGCAACGATTGCTACCTCAACATGCTTCACCTCAGAATGTATCCAGAGACTTCACATGTGGAATGACAACCCTTCAGCTTCATTACTCGGGTGAGACCTTTCCTTTTATAGTACACTCTAATTTCATCTCAGGTAGTTCACTTTCTAACAAAGTCCCATAACCTAGATATACACCAGTTTCTGTGAGAGAGAGCTTATGTGCACACGTATCCATAAACTACTGCAAAATATATACCTGAAAGCAGGACTACACTAGAGTTTGCAGTGAGTACCTCCCTAACACTTCCTCTCCACTATTCCAAGCTTGGGATCCATGATTGCTCAACAAATTGTTTGGCTTCATATGTTAACTCTGTTTTCAATCACCAGGTTCCAGATGCCACCAGGATGCTGGCTAGGCTTCCCTGGATTGAAGACCCCACCAATGTGTCCTGGAGCTCAGCTTCCCCAGAGTCACACCCTACTAGAGAAAGAGAGAGGCAGACTGGGGGTATGGACCGACCAGTCAACGCCCATGTTCAGCGGGGAAGCAATTACAGAAGCCAGACCTTCTACCTTCTGCATCCCTCAACGACCCTGGGTCCATGCTCCCAGAGGGATAGAGAATGGGAAAGCTATCATGGGAGGGGGAGGGTTATGGGGATTGGGTGTTGGGAATTGTGTGGAGTTGTACCCCTCCTACCTTATGCTTTTGTGCACTAATCCTTTCTTAAATAAAAAATAAAAAAAAAAAACAAAAAAAAAGTTTTCCTATTTATTCTTCTGGGAATATGGACACAGGGTCATTATGGGGTGCAGAAGGTGGAAGGTCTGGCTTCTGTAATTGCTTCCCTGCGGAACATGGGCATTGACAGGTAGATCCATATTCCCAGCATGTCTCTCTCTAGTGGGACAGGGGTCTGAAAAGGCGCGGCTCCAGGACACATTGGTGGGGTCCTCTGCCCAGGGAAGCATTTGCTCATATCAGGGACTAGACAGGGCTGTTCATTATCACCATTACTCTTCAATATAGTACTGAAAGTGCTCACCATAACAATCAGGCAAGAGAAAGAAATCAAAGGAGTACAGACTTGAAGGGAAGCAGTTAATCTCTCACTATTTGCAGATGCTATGATTTGCAGATGCTATGATAGTATACATAGAAAAACCTAAAGAATCCAGCAGAAAGCTACTGGAAGTCATTAGGCAATATAGTAATTTCTCAGGCTACAAAATCAATGTACCAAAATCAGTGGCATTTCTTTATGTAAACACTAAGTCCGAAGAAGAGGATATCCAGAAATCACTCCCATTCACTACTACAGAAAAATTAATAAAATATCTAGGAATAAACCTGACCAAAAAAAGGTGAAAGACATGTATACTTAAAAATTAGTTGCTACTGAAAGAAATAGAAAATGATACAAAGAAATGGAAAGACACCTCATGCTCATGGATTAGAAGAATTAATATCATAAAATGAATATTCTACACAGAGCCATATATAAATTTAACACAATATCCATCAAAGTCCCACCAAGTTTTATCAAGAAGATATAACAGAAATTACAATCACTTATCTGGAACCAGAAAACACCTAGAATCACCAAAACAATCTTGAGGAAAAGAAACAGAAATGGAGGCATCACACTCCCAGATCTCAAACTATATTATAAGGTCATCATCATCAAAACAGCCTGGAACAAAATTAGATACACAGACCGGTGGAACAGAACTCAAAGCCCAAAACTAAACCACCACACTTATGGAAATCTAATTTTTGTTAAAGGGGCCCACACTATTAAGTAGAGGAAGAAGGGTCTTTTCAGTAAAGGGTGCAGGGAAAACTGGCTGAAACATGCAGATGAATGAAACTGAACTACTTTCTCACCAGAAACAAAGTTCAACTCCAAATGGATCAAGGACATGGATGTTAGACCAGAAAGTATCAAATACTTAGAGGAAAACATTGGTGGAACACTCTCCCACCTAAACCTCAAGGACATCTTTGATGATATAAACCCAATTGCAAGGAAGACTAAAAGAGAAACAAACCAATGGGACTACATCAAATTGAAAAGTTTCTGCACAGCAAAAGAAACCATCACACAAACAAAGAGACTCCTCACAGAATGCAAGAAGATCTTCACATGCCATATATCAGACAAGAGGCTAATAACTGAAGTATACAAAGAACTCAGAAAACTTAGCAACAAAAAAGCAAATGACCCCATCCAAAAATGGGTAGAGGATAGAACAGAACATTCACTGCAGAAGAGACCCAAAAGGCTAACAAACACATGAAAAATTGCTCCAGGTCACTGATTGTCAGAGAAATGCAAATAAGACAACATTGAGATACCACCTTATCCCTGTGAGAATGTCATATAAGTAAAAAAGGACAGCAGCAATAAATGCTGAAGATGCTGTGGGGACAAAGGGACCCTTCTGTACTGCTGGTGGGAATGTAAATTGGTCCAGCCTCAGTGAAGAGCAGTCTGGAGAACTCTCACAAGGGTAGCAATTGTTTAATTTATAAATGTCTAAGTTTCTGCTGGGATGCAAAACCCCATGGTTAGACTGGCAAAAAAATATATCTCAGCTGCTTTGTCATGCATGTAATCAGAGTTAAGTCTTGCCATCTGCCCCCTCCACTACCACCACCACTATCACCGCCATATTGGGGGAAGTTTTAGTGTTGTGATATTATTCCCTCTTTTTCTCCTACCTGTCTCTCTCTGAGAAAGCCAGTCAGAGTAAGGAAACCCGTCAAGGCCCCAGCAAAACAAAGAATATCTCTATGTGGATCTCACACATCTAAATATCTTGTGACTCCCCCTATCACTTGAAGGAAGCCTTTATAGAGAGCATCTTTGGAAGAAAATGTTTTCTCCAAAGAGTGGACATGCTTATTGTTCATTAGAAAGTCTTCTGTTTCCCTAAACTCAGTGTTCTTCTTCTTTAACTCATCCACTTCTTGAGCAGGTCTCATCAAGCCCTCTTTACACCATGTGGTGGGAAGTAGGTTTAGAGATACTGATGCATATATGCTCACACTCTGATTACTTCCACTGAAAAAGTCTCTTCATGTTTACCCAAGAGTCTTTTGTCTTCCACTAATATCTATAAAACTAAAAAAAAAAAAAAAGGCTGATTTATTATCTAGCAAGTTGATAAAATTTCTAACTCTTCATGGTTCTAAAAAAATTAAAAAAAGAAAAACTACCTAGAAACAGTATCCTTCCTAGTGGCAATGAATAACGATAGCACCCAGATTGTTCTCTCAAAATACCACTTCCCACAAAAAGAAATTGGGCTCCTTGGAGAGAATGCCATGTTTCAGGTTTGGAGCAAGAAGTATATTAGAGGGTCGGGCGGTGGCGCAGTGGGTTAAGCGCATGTGGCGCAAAGCGCAGGGACCGGCGTAAGGATCCCGGTTCGAGCCCCCGGCTCCCCACCTGCAGGGGAGTCGCTTCACAGGCGGTGAAGCAGGTCTGCAGGTGTCTATCTTTCTCTCCCCTTCACTGTCTTCCCCTCCTCTCTCCATTTCTCTCTGTCCTATCCAACAACGATTTGCGTCAACAAGGGCAACAAAAGGGGGAAAAAAAAATGGCCTCCAGGAGCGGTGGATTCATGGTGCAGGCACCGAGCCCAGCAATAACCCTGGAGGAGGGGAAAAAAAAAAAAAAAAAAAAAAAAAAAAAAAAAAAAAAAAAGAAGTATATTAGAATGATTATGAAACATCTTGGTATTCTAGAAAACAATAGAAAAGCAAAGTTGTCAAAAACTGCAGAGCCATGCCAAAAGGACTCAGCAGACAGTTTGAATAGACTCACACTGGAGCAATCTGTCCATGAATAAAAAATAAATGCAATGGATTAAATCACATGAAGTATGTTTAAATCTATAGATGTACAATAATAGAGTCCAAAAATATTTACTCTTTGGTGTATATTAAGAAAGTAAAGTATGGGGTAGGGAACAGCATAATGATGCTCCAGTATCCCAGGTTCAATCCCCCACACCACTGTAAGCCAAGCTGAGTAGTGTAATAATAATAATAATAATAATAGAAAAATAGGTTATGTATTTTTATTTGTGATTGATAGTGGTGAGACTGCTAAAGTGTAAGAATCCTGCATATGGGGGCAGGTAGTGGTGCACCTGACTAAGGACACACATTATAGTGTATAAGGACCAGGGTTCAGGCCCCTGGTCCCCACCTGTAGGGGGAAAGCTTCACGAGTGGTAAAGCAGGGTCGCAGGTGTCTGTCTCTCTCCCTCTCCCCCCCTCCCCTCTCAATATCTCTCTCTGTCTTTCTCCAATACTAAATAAAAATATTTTTTAAAAAAGAATCCTGCATATGTTCCTGCTTTCCCTGTCTGTACTATACCTTGGAATATGCAAATAACTAATGTGAGGTTTCTCTGTATATAACTACTACAGCTATTAAGTGAATTTTTCAAAATACAATTTACTTGTTTTATTTTAAGAAAGGATAGTTACAAAGGGGAGACACCAGAGAGCACTATTCAGTTCTAGCTTATATGGTATAGGAGATTAAGCCTGGGACTTTGGTGTATAAGACATGAAAGTCTTTTACATAGACATTATGCTGTCTCCCTCACCCTATTGAGTGAATTTCACATCACTATTTTAGAGTCATATTTTAGATACATCACAACACCAACATAAATAATTATACTTTATAAATCACACAACATCACCTGAGAAGTAATTTTTCAAAAATAATTAAACCTAGTTCAGACAAGCTTCTAGCTCTAACCACCAATTTACAGAAAATAAGGGACAGGAAAAAATGATAACTACACAGAAATGCAATCAGCAAATATTACAAGAAAAATACCCAGCTTTGGGTCCAGGTTGTGGCATACCTGGTTGAGTGTACACAATACAGTGCACAAGGACCCAAGTTCAAGTCCCTGGTTCCTATCTTGTGAAGGGGAAAGCTTCACAAGTGGTGAAGCAGGGCTGCAGGTATCTTTCTGTCTCTTTCTCTCTCTATCTCCCCTCCCCTCTCAATTTTTGTCTCTATCTAATAATAAATAATTAATTTAAAAAAGAAAAATAAAAAGCTTATTAACAACAACAAAAAAGTCTAGAACAAAAGGATACCACATATAGATGCCAAGTCACAGAAACACAAAAGTAGAACTTTGGAAATAACAGCAATAGTTATAAAACTACAATACAAATACACACACACAATTGTTATTTATTTGGAGAAAGTATGGTAATAATACAGTGACTGTATTTTTAAAATCTAGTCTTTCCAATGAAATCTAAATCGAGGTGAAAAATGTGCTTTATTTGCAGGTAATGAGAAGAAACAGAATTAAGAGAAGACAGTAATTATGGGCTAAATGGACCTGTTATATTATTATATGATGCTCTACTTTTCTGATTATTTGATATTTTATATACTAGAAAAAGTTAACACAGGGACCTTTTTCATCAATGAATATGAAAATACCAGAGGGAAATTTATATGGATACTTCAGTATGGGTTTGATTGTTCCACCCTGACACAGGCAAAATTACCCCATCTTTAGATGATGCACATTCTAAAGTGTATTATTCTCTTTAACAATTTGCCAGCAGCATTTAATTATATATATATATATATATATATATATATATATATATATATATTGCTGATGTGAAACACTTTCCTGGCATAATTCACTTTACAATTACCCAGGCACACTTCATAGTCCAAACTAGTCTGAATTCATAGGAATAAGTTACCCCAGGAATTACCACCCAATTTATTACTTCTTCATATCATCTAAGATGTTGAAGAAACTGGTTACCTAGAAAATTGTGTATTTTTTGCAATACATTTGAGTTGAGTTGTAAGGCAGAATTAATGAACATTTTTATGTTTTTGTGCTTAAAGAACTTTAGGACAGTTGATTATAATATCTTGGAGTAATCTCTCACAAGCTGTGCAGTCTAACAGACCAGAATTTAATATCTCAAAGGGCATGAATGCAGAAATCTTGCAAAATTTTGCAGCTGTCAACAGCTAATTGCCTAATGGCATTCTGGGTTTTCTCACATCATAGCAATTGATTTACGATTTGAACTGGTGCTTGATGTATTACATCAAGGATATACACATTCTTAAAAGCAAGGCCCATATTATAGCAAAATCAAAGCCTCTTCTATGTATTCTTCACCAATTCAGTAAGAATAAATTTGGCTACCCCAGTACTAAGTGATCTCAGGAGGCTCAAAATGTGCCTGTCATGCTTTATGTCAAAATATAAGCATTGATCATCAGGTACATCTTCTGATTTCCTATTAATTTGCTTCATTTAAGGTTTCCCTCCCTATGGCTGCCTATCTTCTTAGTCAACAAAATACAAGATATCCAGTTTAACTTGAGCTTCAGATAAACAACTTTTATATTTCATATGAAGATTCTAGATAAATACATCCTGTGCAATATTTTGGATACACTTATACTTATTCTAAAGAAGAATTTATTTGGTTAACAGTCAATCTTAACAGGGCTTCTTATATTTTATCTGGCAACCTTTATGCTCTCTATTATCAGTATTAGAGATAAAGTTTCTGAAACTAAAGGAGAAAGTAAAAAAGAACATTTTTTTCTAAAGAAAATCAATAGTACACAAATTGTAAGAGAAATAAAAATGTCCAACTTTTTTTTCCCCTGCAAGTGGGGAGCCAGCTAGGGGCTCAAACCCAGATCTTTGCACTGATCATTGCGTTTAGCACTATATACTCTTGACACTGTGTGCTACTGCCCAGCCCTCTAAATGTTCAACTTTATAGAAAGATCCACTGGCAAATGGGAGGGTAGGGGAAACTAAATCTCTTAAATCTTATCACTGCACTGGTGGAACTGAGTTCAATTTTTCAAATCATCCAGCCCTCATTATTGCCCTTCTAGGATAGATAGCCTCTGTGTTCTTTGTGTATGTGTAGGACTCCATGTCTTCAGAGTCCATCATAGGTGAAAATCCCATCCACACAGATGGGTGTTTCTTTTCAGTGCAGAATACCTAAAGAAGATCAAGCTATAGTTCCTTTCTTAAGTAATAGACACAAACTAAATTTCCTTCCCTAAAAACAAGTACTTAAAAGTCAAATTAGAACTCTTTCCTTCTAATTCTAATATATGTAAAGTTCTTAGCAATCATAGATGCAAACTAGATGGTTTTTGTTTGTTTTTTATTTTGTTTTGCCATTAGGGTTATCACTAGGGTTCGGTGCCTACAAGATGAATCCACAGCTCTTGACAAACCACCTGCAAATCTATTCTACTTGTGAAGCTCCCCACTGCAGGTAGGGGCTTGAACCTGAGTCCTTGCACATGGTAACAAATGGGCTCTACCCTAGAGTTCTTCTTTTTTTAAAAAAAACAATAGTATATGCTAATTTTTCACATTTTAATTTATTTATTGAATAGACACAGCCAGAAATTGAGACGGAAGGGGGTGACAGTGAGAGAAACAGAAAGACACCAGCAGCACTGCTTCACTACTCGTGAAGCTTTCCCCCTGCAGGTGGGGACTGGGGATTCAAACCTGGGTTCTTACACACTGTAACATGTACACTCAATCAGATGAGCCACTACCAGCCCCATAACTAGATTTTCTTAATAATAATTTTTCATCTCTTCTTGGTTGGTTACAAAACAAATAAACATGAGCCAGTTTACGTCATTTCAGTTCTATTATTGCTGTTACCCCTAGAATATACAGTGGGTAGTAGATTTGCATAACTGTCTATTCTTGCTATCCTTTCTTTCTTTTCTCTTTCTTCACTGGGATTTGGTTACTATTTTTTCATGGACTGGAGAAATTGTTTGGCTAACAATTAAACTGGTAACGATTAAACTACTTCAATACTTGCTTCAGTTGCTACTGTAATTCCTGAGGTTGGTGAGTGCAATTGTCATAAAGGTATTTAGTACAGTGTTACTTGTACTCAAGACACAAAAACTGAGGAACAACAGAGCATTAACAAAAAAGAAGCTCATAAATCAAAAAAAAGGGTAGATCAAAAACAAATAAAACTGCTACTCCAATGAATGAAGGAAAGAGCCCAGAAGAAACTACAAATCAGTCAGAAGTAACCATAGATAAGAAAAATATGCAAGTAATAATAAACTTATTAATCACAGAAGTGGAAACAACATTGGAGGAAAGGAATGGCAGTATTAGGGAAACAACAGTTGAGACCCCCAAGGAAAATACTGATTATCTTGAGGCAATTAGAGAACTGAAAGCTGAAATAGCTGTAATGAAGAAAGAAGCTAAGGCAAGGGAAAGCAGACTAAAAGAAGCAGAAAACAGAATTAGTCAGACAGAGGATGAGTTAGAGAAAACAAAGAAAGAGGTGAAAAGAGCTTAAAAAGAGATTGAGAGACACATAAAACAACAACAGAGATATATGGGATGATCTCAAAAGAAGTAACATTTGTATAATTGGCCTGCCAGAGGAAGAAAGAGAGGAAGGGGAAGCAAACATTCTAGAGGAAATAATACAAGAAAACTTCCCAGACCTGAATAACAGAAAGGACATCAAGATTCAAGAGGCCCAGAGAGTACCAAACAGAATCAACCCAGACCTGAAGACACCAAGACACATCATAGTCACAATGAGAAGAAGTAAGGATAAAGAAAGGATCCTAAAGGCTGCAAGAGAGAAACAAAAAGTCACATACAAGGGAAAACCCATAAGATTATCTGCAGACTTCTCCACTCAAAACTCTAAAAGCCAGAAGAGAATGGCAAGATATCTATCGAGCCCTGAATGAAAAAGGGTTTCAACCAAGGATAATATATCCTGCTAGACTTTCATTCAAACTAGATGGTTGGATCAAAACCTTCTTAGAATAACAACAGTTAAAGGAGGCAACCATCACCAAGCCGGCCCTGAAAGAGGTTCTAAAAGACCTCTTATAAACAATAACATCACTATAATACTTGCAATATATCAGAGCAAACAAATTTTTTTTTAACAATGGCACTACAATACACTAAATCCATACTATCAATAAATGTCAATGGCTTAAACTCACCCATCAAAAGGCACAGGGTGGGGGGATGGATCAGAAAACATAACCCAACCATGTGCTGCTTGCAAGAATCCCATCTGTCACAACAAGATAAACACAGATTTAAAGTGAAAGGATGGAAAACTATCATAAAGGCTAATGGACCACAAAAAAAGGGCAGGAACAGCCATTCTCATCTCAGACACAATAGATTTTAAATTAAATAAAGTAATAAAACAAAGAACCATCTATACCCTATGTTCCTTTGAAATCAGTTTCAGTAACATATTTTCACATGAGAAGATAGACTCAATTTTATAGATAGACTCACTTAGAGAATTATTTGTTAGGAAACTTGGAATTCTATATAAACCAGGTAATTAATTTTCCTATGAAGCAACCAAAATTTTGTTGGGGAAAAAAATCAGGATTAGAGAAAGTTTCTCAAACTTTAAGAGTATAAAAATCACCCCAGGGTCTTTTTAAAATGCAGATTTTGCTTCAACAGAAATAAATTATACATGTTTAATAAGATTCAGTTTATTCTGAGCAAGAAACAAGAGAACAAAAAAGAGTATTGTCCAACAAAAATAAATATCACACAACTTGGAAGGTCAACAAAAAATTATTAAGAATTCCATGGACAATGAAGGGAAGGAGGTAAAACTCTCAGATCATTCCTCCAGTAGGGGAAAAGGAGATGAATTACTCAACTCATCCCCTCACCTCATTTTTGTCCTTTTTTTCTTATATAATCTGTTTCCTTTATGTACTTGTATATGATGTCATAATCAGTTATAGGCTCAAAGTCAGGTGCTTCATTTCAGCACAGGATATGCAGAAAATTATCAGATGAGAATTCCTTTCTTAACTAATAGCTGCAAACTGAAGTTCTTTTCTTAAAGACAAGTGTTTAAAGATCAAACTAAAATTCTAAAATTTAATCTCTTCTTACTTTTTTACAATTCTATTGTGGTTGGTTCATATAACTCTATTTGAGAGTCAAGGGGCCAAAGAGAAACAGTCCATACTGGAGAGAGCATATCAAGTTTGCTACCAAAAGAAGCTGCTGAATTTCAAGGACTCACATCTCAGAAGGACCTTCAGAATCAGGATAAATGGATTAGGCTTAAAGCTGGGAATATAGCCAAAGTCTTATTAAATAGTGATTGAGAACATTCTGAAGCCATCTCTAATTGTATGTAACCTTTGACTGAGATAAGTGACAGAAATTAGCAGTAGAAATCCGGGCCAGAGAATGAATGTTTCTGGAAAATAGATTGAAAGCTAAGCAGTTTTCAAACTCTGCATCAGAGGTTTTACCTTGAGGTCCAGGTATCTGTATGATATGAGAGCAGATTTGGGGAAAGCCCAGGAAATTCCTGACATTTAAATAAAACTGAGTGCCAATTAGTCCAGGTCAAATATTTTAAAGATTTAAGAACCAGGTTGGGAAGATAACATAATGGTTATGCAAAAGACAGTCATGCCTGAGGCTCCAAGGACTCAGGTTCAGTCCCCAGCACTACAATAAACCAGAACTGAACAGTGTTCTATTCTCTCTCTCATCTCTATCATTAAAATAACACACACACACACACACACACACACACACACACACACCCCTCTTGGATTAAGTAACTGAAATTTCTGGGTTGCACACACACACACACATCTTGGATTACGTAACTGAAATTTCTGGGTTGATTCATTATAACTACTATCACCATGCTAATAAATGCAGTAATTTTTTCTTCTACACCTACATTCCAAACCTCCATTCCTCATCCAGAAATCACTCTGTTCATGGTATCTGGTTTCTGTTGGTATGCTTCTAAGTTCTGCTTCTAGGACCCCTTCTGTTTCATTGGTTTAACCACCACCCACCCCCACCCCCACCCCACCCCTTCACCCCCCACCCCACCCCCGCTTAACACTGTATTCTATTTACATAACTACTGTTAACTAAGCACCGCCCTGCCTCCAGGGCATTGGTTTAATCCTCACTGTTTTGCACACTTTTTCCTTCTCCCCACCTCCCTATCCTACGTACATCCTCTTCAGACCTGACTTCCACCTCAGGATATATAAGGACAGGATTGTGATTAGAGATAGCTTAGATTGTTCTGTGTTCCACATGAATAAAGACTGAACTGCGTACCACTCAGCCATGAGTCCCTGGTCGTCTCTCTCTCCTGCCTGCGAAGCTAGCCCGGCAGGTTTCCAGTGACCTCCCTTTCCTTAGTCACATCCACATTTCATTCACTACACAGTTCTCTAGCTCCTTGGTGAAGGCCAGACTTGAGGATAATATCTTTCAGTGATTAAAGAGAAATCTCTTTTTTAAGCATTGCTCAACAAGCACCATTGAAAGCAAAGATTGAGTAGTTGCTAAGAAAGAATTTATACCTAGCTTGAGCTCCTGAAAATAGAAAGAGCTGAAAAGGGAAGGGAGGTGACTCAGGTCCCTTTATACTCACTGAGTGCCTGAGGCTAATCTACAAACATTTTTGGCTGCAGCAGAAAGTATGTAGTTAAGAGGGTCACCCAGTCCTCCAGAACAGAAATGAACCTAACCTCTGTGTCTCAGGTGAGGTCTGCTTCTTAAGGCAAAGTTCTGTTATTATCTGTGTGGAGGGATTATGATTTCTGTAATTTCCTGGCCATTTTCTCCCTGCCCCCCCCCACCTTGTCCTATTCCTTTAAGTGAATTCATGAAAAGAAAAATACAAAGCCTAAAAACAAACAATAAGTTACAAAAAAAAAAAACCTTTCTGCTTCAGGGTAACCTAATCAACCTTTAAATTAAAAAGACACAACTTTCCAATAGCTTGCCTGACTATTCTGCATACAGCCTGACTCCCTGCTAATAGAAATGATTCAGGAAGCCATCTCAAGAGAGAAAGGCTTCAAATAAAGAATCAAGGTATACAGAGAGCATAGTGGACTGTAAAAAAGAAGTGAAGGTGATAGAAGAAGAAAGGAACAGACTTATGTTGCCTGTGGAGACACAAGGAAGAAAAACCAACTTTGACATGCTATGACAATTTATTTGTACACAGATGACAAATGTCAAGTTGAATGCAGTGCTTCAGTAGTTTTTTTTTTTTTTTAAGGTGATGTGTGCTTTTTTTAGAGTAGCTAAATGGGAGTCAGACGGTAGCACAGAGGGTTAAGCACACATGGTGCGAAAGCGCAAGGATTTGGGTAAGGATCCTGGTTCGAGCCCCGGCTCCCCACCTGAAGGGGAGTCGTTACACAGGTCTGTGGGTATCTATCTTTCTCTCCCCCTCTCTGTCTTCCCTTCCTCTCTCCATTTCTCTCTGTCCTATCTAACAACGACGACATCAATAACAACAACAATAATAACTATAACAACAATAAAAAACAAGGTCAACAAAAGAAAAATAAAAAAAGAGTAGCTATAAGTAGTAGGTATTAACAAATTATATATATAAACAAAATAATATCAAAAAGATGACTATTATTAAACAAATAACATGTTTTTTAAACTCTTGGAGAGTGAGGTCAATATCTTTTTACAATGTCAACATGAGCTTCCCTTCCCTGGTAACACTCTCTAGATTTAAACAGTCTCTGTTTAACTTCATAGAATCATTTCTTTGGATTCTCCAAAGTTTAACAGAACAAAAGATACATTAAATTGACCTATACATTCACTTTTCTAAAAAAAAAAAAAAAAGCCTGTACATGGAAAATTTCTCCCAGTTGAAAATGACCAGACTCTATATTCAAAGAGGGAAGTTAATGAACTGTCTCTTTATAGACTAAGTGTAGTAATTCTAAATAGGACTACCGCAACCCACACTTGAATTTATAACTGAGTAATTAGACAATAAAAAATCAATGTTCTAAAGCCTAATTGCGGTCCAGGTGGTAGTGTATCTAGTTGAGATCACGTGTTATCATGCTTAAGGACCCAGATTCAAGCCCCTAGTCCCCACTTGCAGGGTTGAAGCTTCACACAGTAGAAGCTTCACGCAGTAGAAGTGTGGCAATTCTCTTTCTCTCTCTCATTCTCTCTCTCTCCTTCCCTCACAATTTCTCTCTGTCTTTATCCAATAAATAAATAAATAAAATATTTCAAATGTAAATCCCCTCCCACCAAAATGTAATAAAGCCTAGCTGAAACCATTAACTAGCCAAAGACTATGTAATTATTTCAGAAGAAAAAGTAGGTGTGTCTGCATATACAGAAAGCACAATTGAAACTATAGCCCTAATCAAAAAGAAAGAAAGAAAGGAAGGAAGAAAGAAAGAAAGAAAGAAAGAAAGAAAGAAAGAAAGAAAGAAAGAAAAACATATAATATCCTCGTGAAGAAAAGAAATATAAGAAAACAGTCGTTTTAAAACTGTTGTCACTATTAGGAAGTAGCTGTTCAGCAAGCAATGACACCTGGGAATAGAGAATAAAATGTGGCACTCAGCTTTTAAACTCTATCTTCTTATTTGCTCAGAATATATCAAAATAAAACACTGTTTTATATTATGAAAGAGTTGCTGGTGCCAGGCAGTAGTGCAACAGGTTAAGCGCACATGGCGCAAAGTGCAAGAACCAGCATAAAGATTCCCGTTCCAGCTCGGGCTCCCCACCTGCAGGGAGGTTGCTTCACAAGAGATGAAGCAGGTCTGCAGGTGTCCATCTTTCTCTCCTCCTCGCTGTTTTCCCTTCCTCTCTTAATTTCTTTCTGTCCTATCCAACAGCAACAACAGCAATGACAATAATAACATCAACAACAATAAACATCAAGGGCAACAAAAGGGAAAAAAATAGCCTTCAGGAGCAGTGGATTCATAGGGCAGGCACCTAGACCCAGCAATAACCCTGGAGGCAAAAAAAAAAAAAGTTGCTTCTTGAAGTTTTAGGAATAGTGAAATCTGCTCTCAAACAGCTCATTAAAAGTGGAAAGCTTTACTTCCATCCAACAGAATAACTTTTAAAATAGGAAACTGATGATTTTTATTAAGAAACTGTAGCTTTATATTTAAAATCAGAAGTAATAAAATATGTCCCATATAATAAAAAGGAATTTAACAAATATTTTTCTGAAAGTATTTTTGTACTGTAATTATATAGAATTAGATGTTCTTACTGTTTGTATAATTGTGAATTTTACAAAGAAAATTGTATCAAATTATAGCTTGACATTTTAAAATATGTATTATATACAAATTTCAAGAGGAGTAGCATATACTTTTGTATTTACTGAACTATAGTTCTTGTATTTGGGGCAAGAAGTGTATTTGTGTATAGTTTAAAAAAACATCATGTACATTGTCAGATCTGTAGATATAATAAATACTGAGCACACTTTTAGTAAAATTCCACAGTTTTTGTTCTCTAGGGGTCTCAATCTATATATTAAAAAATGTTAACATCATGTTATATTTAGTATCATGATAGATTATGACTTGATTCTAATTTTTGGAAGTAAAGGTGTTTTAAATATTGGTAATTAGTTCCATTAATTATCTTGGCTCTCCTTTTAGTGTTTCATAGCTTGCTTAGTTTTCTTTCTTCTATTCCACCTCCCACTCATTTTTCCTAGATCACTTTTTGGGGAAATGTTGATTTATAAGGCTATTATTGTTGTAGTTGTACAATTTCATATCTCCCCACATCTTTCATCAACTTATCTTCTACTATTGTACCCACTCACCCCACTCTCAACCACCACATTACTCTTTCCTTTAGAGTTGTTGGCTTTGCCATTTAGACCACAGTTAGTTTCACCTTGTATTTTCTTTGCTTTGTTTCTTAGGTCCAGTTTATGAGAGATATTGGCCAGTATGCATCCTCTTTCTGGTTTATTTCAATGAACATGATTCCAGAAATTCATGTTCATTGAGCATATATACCACAGCTTCCTTTACCCCTTGTCTGTTGATGGACATGTAGGTTGTTTCCAACTGCTGGCTATTACAAGTAGTAATTCAATGAACAAAACTGTGCATAGATCTCTTCAGATAGGTTTTTTGTTTGTTTGTTTTGACAAATGTCAAGAAGAGGAATTGCTGGGTCATATGAGAAGTCCATTTTTAATATTTTGAGGAATCACCAAACTGTTTTTCTTCAGGAAGTGGACTATTTTATATTCCTACCAGCAGTGTAGAATGTTCCTGCTTTACTACGTCTTCAACATAATTCTTTGTTTCTTTGTTATTGTATGACATTCTTACAGGTGTGACCATTTCCCACTAATCCCCAGTGGTCAAATATCTAGATGAGAACACACATGACCCTTGGAAAACACCAAACATAAATTTGTACATACATGACCCTTGGAAAACACCAAACATAAATTTGTACATACAATAATCAGTTTTTTAATTAATACACATAGAGTTTTGTTTTAACCAGAGTAATTCTCAGCTCTTGCTTAGGGTGGTGTGGAGATTGAACCTGGGACCCTGGAACCTCAGGCATGAAAGACTTATACATAACCATTATGCTGTCTCTCCAGTACTGCAGATACTTTTATAATTGTAAAAACCTTGGGGAAAATTCAGATATATGTGTTTCATTGAGCTCTAGTATAACATTGTAAAACATCCCCTAGAGTGTTAGAAAGTGTATGGACTTGGTACTAGACTTGATTAGAAGTCACTTGCAAATAGCTAAGTAGAAGAAGCAAAGAACAAAACAGTTAACATCTTTTCTATATGAAAGAATGTTCCAAAGGATAATAAAAGACCTTCTTCCAGCTACTGATGGAGAAGAAAATAATAAACTAAGTTTTCTGGAAGAACTATTTAATTTAGAGGGTACAATTATACTCATCAGGTGCTTAAAAGACTGAGAACATTCTATTCTCAAGACCCTGGGCATACTCATATTTGCTCCGTGACAAATGTTCATTCTGTTAAGCCTTGAGCAAAAGCTGGCGAGTATTAAAAAGTTTTAAGAGATGAAATTTGACTCTGAAAATATGTGATCCTACCTATTTGTTACAGATAATTAGAGGTAATCCTGACTCTAGTTTTTCAAGAGCAGAAAAAAGTCTCAACCAGGACCTACAAAACAACAGCTTAACAAATACTGCTTTGAGCCATTGTTCCAGCCAAATAATATTGTATGTCTGTTTGTTTGTTATTTACTTATTTTACTTTAATGGAAAGAAAGAGAGATTCAGAAAGACCAGAGTACTTCTCAGCTCTGAGTTATTGTGGTACTGGGGATGAAACCTGGGATCTCAGAGCCTCAGGCATGAAATTCCTCTGTACTCCTCATTATGGTGTCTCCCCAGCCCTGTATTTTGTATTAGTTCTGAGAAGGAGTTAACTCAACCTGTTAGAGCACCAAATTGTATGCCTAAAGCCCTAGAGGCTACAGGTTTAACCCTAGACACCTTTTCATTCTAGAGCTCAGAAGTGTTTTGAAAGGAGCCAGGTGGTAATGCACTAGGTAGAATGCACATGAAACAATTTAACCATAATCCAGGTTCAAGCCACTAGTCCCTACCTGCAGGGACAAAGCTGACTGCAGGTGCCTTTCTATCTCCCCCTCTTTTTATTTTTTAATTTATTATTAGTGATTTCATATTGATTTACACAATTACAAGAAAATAGGGGTACACCTCCACACTGTTTCCACCACCAGAGTTCTGAATCCCCAGTCCCTCCATTGTAAGCTACAACAGTTCTCCTAAGGTTGCAGATATGGAGCTAACTACTATTTCTACATCTATATATATTTGTATATTTTGGGATTTTTAAAATTTTTTAATTAGGGGCTCTATAGTGGAGATGTGAGGTTCCTGCTGTCTTAGGGTTCAAAAAGACAATCGATAGTTAATGTTATCATCACATTATTTGGTAATTGGGTTAAATTTGAAAAGTCCTTTTGTTATGGTTTGCTGTACAGTACCCAGTATCTTGTATATAGCTGTGCTGTTGGATGCTTCTAATCTACTTGGTCTAGGCTTTTGAGAGAGTCCGCATATCAAATACACAGCCTATATATTAAAAAGATTCAGTTTGTGTTTTGAGAAACTTTGAGACATACAATTGATTTTCCCCCTCTCATATTAATTAACTGCTGATTTATATGTCTACATTTTGCTAGGAGTGTACATAAACACCATTCCCACCACCAAAAGACTGTGACCCATCCCTCCCACCCACTCCCACCCCCCACTGGCCCAGGAAGCTGCAAGTCTACCCCTCACCACTAGGTTTTTACTTTGGTGCCCTACTTACAATTTGATCCCTTGGATAGGGCCCACTTTCCCGTATGCATCTCAAAATCCAAACCAAATAATATTGCATCCGCCGATCACAACCTAACCAACGCAACGATTGCCACCTCAACATGCTTCACCTCAGACTGTGTCCAGAGACTTCACGTGTGGAATGACAACCCTTCAGCTTCATTACTCGGGTGAGACCTTTCCTTTTATAGTACACTCTAATTTCATCTCAGGTAGTTCACTTTCTAACAAAGTCCCATAACCTAGATATACACCAGTTTCTGTGAGAGAGAGCTTATGTTCACACGTATCCATAAACTACTGCAAAATATATACCTGAAAGCAGAAGAACACTAGAGTTTGCAGTGAGTACTCCCCCCCTAACACTTCCTGTCCACTATTCCAAGCTTTGGGTCCATGATTGCTCAACAATTTGTTTAGCTTTATATGTTAACACTCCTTTCAGTCACCAGATTCTAGATGTCATCAGGATGCCAGCCAGGCTTCCCTGGACTGAAGACCCCACCAATGTGTCCTGGAGCTCAGCTTCCCCAGAGACCCACCCTACTAGGGAAAGAGAGAGGCAGACTGGGAGTATGGACCGACCAGTCAACGCCCATGTTCAGCGGGGAAGCAATTACAGAAGCCAGATCTTCCACCTTCTGCAACCCACAATGACTCTGGGTCCATGCTCCCAGAGGGCTAGAGAATGGGAAAGCTATCATGGGAGGGGGTGGGTTATGGAGATTGGTTGGTGGGAATTGTGTGGAGTTGTACCCCTCCTACCTTATGTTTTTGTTCATTAATCCTTTCTTAAATAAAAAATTTTTTAAAATTTTTTTAATTAATTAATTTATTTTCCCGTTTGTTGCCCTTGTTTTTTTATTGTTGAGGTGGTTATTATTATTGTTATTGATGTCATTTTTGTTGGATAGAACAGAGAGAAATGGAAAGAGGAGGAGAAGAGAGAGAAGGAGAGACAAAGACAGACACCTGCAGACCTGCTTCACTGCCTGTGAAGCAACTCCTCTGCAGGAGGGGAGCCGGGGGCTCGAACCCGGATCCTTAGGCTGGTCCTTGCACTTGACACCACATGTGCTTAACAGTCCACTGCCTTACCGCCGGACTCACATACACCTATTACTACATCCAAATGTCCTTCTCTGTTTCTTCTTCTCCCTCCAGGTCCTGATGGTGTTGTAGTTCAGAGCCCTCTAGTAATCTTCCCTCTATTATTTCTCCCCCACTGGGAATATGGATCAAAATTCTTGTTTTTTATTTAAAACAAAGCTATATATTTTTTCCATTTTTTCCTTATTGGGGGAGATTAATGGTTTACAGTCAACAGTGAAATACAGTAGTTTGTACATGTGTAACTTTTGTCAGTTTTCCACATAACAGTTCAACCCCCTCTAGGTCCTCCTCTGCCATCATGGTCCAGGACCTGAACTCCCCCGCCCTCCCACTCCAGAGTCTTTTACTTTGGTCCAATATACCAAACCCAGTCCAAATTCTGCTTTGTGTTTTGTTATTTTCCAACTTTTTTTTTCATTAGTATTAGTGATTCAATCAAAATTCTTTATGGGATGAGAGTTCTGGGTTCTGTAATTGCTTCTCTGTTAGACATGGACATTGGCAGGTCTATGCATACCCCCAGACTGTTTCTATCTTTCCCTAGTGGGGTAGGGTTCTAATCTCTCTCCTTCTCTCTCTCTCTCTCCTTCTCTCCTCTATGTCTATCCAATAAATATTAAAAGAAGTATCCTGGTTTACTTTGGCAATGGATACAGTGTAGAAATATATTCTAAAATGATTTAACTTTGTAAACCATTATTAAATCACTAATACAAAACTAGAAAAAAAAGTCTAACAAAATAAGTGCTTTTTTCTCAAATAGTAAATATTTTTAAAATATCTACTCCCAGTTGTTCATCTATTCATTCCAAAACATTTACTGAGCACTTACTACGTGCCAGGGACTATGTCATGTGCCATAGATAATGCCATGAACATGAGAGATTTGGGCTCAGCTCGTGAAAAAAACAACTTTGGTGAGAAGAAATTAAAAATTTAAGCAAAATTATTTTGATAATTGTTTTGAAAAAAGTTAATATAACTGGGAGTCGGGCGGTAACACATTGGGTTAAGCACAGAGTTTTATGTGTGGGTGGCGCAAAGCAAGGACTGGCATCAGGATCCCGGTTCGAGACCTCTGCTCCCCACCTGCAGGGGACTCACTTCACAGGTGGTGAAGCAGGTCTACAGGTGTCTATCTTTCTCTCCCTCTCTCTGTCTTCCCCACCTCTCTCCATTTCTCTGTGCTATCTAACAACGACATCGATAACAACTATAATAATAATAACCATAACAATGATAAAACAAGGGCAACAAAGGGGAAGAAAAAAAAGCCCCCAGGAGCAGTGGATTTGTGATGCAGGCACCGAGTTCCAGCAATAACCCTGGAAGCAAAAAAAAAAAAAAAAAACAATGTAAAAAAAAAAAAAAACTTGGAAACAAGTGTGCATAGTTTAACAATGACTGTTTAGTCACTATCAGGCCACCTCATCAGCTGGGGCCCTATTCAGGGAGTGCTGAGATTCCCAAACAGACATGATGGGCCTAGACCTCAAGTTTTGTTTTTTTTTTCAGATACACAGTGAGACAGAAACCACAGCACTGTAGCACAGCACTTCAATAAGATGTGGGCTGGGATCAAATGTAGTTCAGGCACCTGGCAAAGTAGCACACTATACACAGGCTCTGTCCTGAGAGGGTTTTTTTTTTTTTTTTTTTTTTTTTTGGTTTTCTCATTTGTTTTTGTTTTGTCTCTAGCATGACCTTGGAGCTTGGTACCTGCACTATGAGCTCACCACTCCAGGTGGATTTTTTTTTTTAATTCTTCTTTTTTTCTTTTTACTTGATCCCATAGGAAGAAATTGAGAGAGAATGGAGGAGAAAAACATTGAGACAGGGATAAAGACACACTTGCAGTCCTACTTCACCTCTTGTGAAACTTTGCCTCTGCAGGTGGTGACCCTGATACACCACCACACACTCCAGGGTCCTGAAAGATTTATATATGTTTATGGCATCTGGGAGATAGAGAAAATCCTAGAACCCATAAGTTTGCCAACATTTATATTTTACTTTTTAATTTTGGACCAAAGGCAGTTGGGAATTCAAGTATGTGATAAAATTTTATTCTGAGAAGTTCTTTTTATTTTGGTTCCTGTGTCTTGTCTTACACCGTATTTGCAGTATCTTTGCTCTGATGTCTCAGTTACGCATTATATTCTCCTATAACCCAGTTCATATCCAAGATGCAGATATATAGAATAATGTGCACAACGATTAGGGGGAGAAATGGATGAAATGAAACTATATGTAGGAGTTAAAACTCTACAAAAAGGATGTTGGCCAAACTGAAATGGTTGACCAAATCCTAATGAGCTATGAAACTAGAAAAGGCAGTGAAAATCAAAAGTAGCCAAGTGTTGAAACAACTATTAAAATTCTGCTACCTATAGAGACTTGTATTCATTTACTGACATCCTTAGGGATGAAGAGAACTTATTCTAGTAGTCATATTTATGTCACCTCCAAAGATGGACAAAATAGAGAATGATTGAGGTAAGTTTTAGATATTATGATATTTTAACTATTATGTCTCCAGGGCACTTGCCAAACCAACCACAGCAATATAGCATATATCAATACATCCACAAACACCCATATTTCTTGTCGGGGTCTCTGGCGGGGTGATCTCCAGGGGAAAGGTAACGGACCAGTTCTTTCTCGCTCGCGACAGGGGACAACACGAAGTAAAAGACACCGGGGAGACCTGCAGTGTGCTCAGACCTCAGATCTCAAGTCTCAGGTCTCAGGTCTCGTTTATTAGCAGGTGGATAAGGTTTAAGTAGAAAACCAAGCAAAGAACATTATTCAAATTTGTCAGAAATTACAGGTTTCTTAAAGGTCAGTCGGCTTGCCCCTATGGTAGGGGGCTGGTATGACAAGAATTGATGCAGATACATAAAGGTCAAGATAATTAGTCTCCTGATGCAGGTATTTAATTACCCAAATTAGGCGTTTGAGGGGAGGAGAGGGGTTGAACCAGTTAAGGCAAGATAGAAGATAAGCAAGGTTTGATGCAAATTTGGACATCAAAGGGCACTGCTAGGAGTATGTGATAAGGTGTGTTCTCCTCTGTGAACTTTGAGTAAGTGAATCTTAAAGTAGGCAGCCATGTGGCCTGCAGTTAATGGGGAGAAGTATTGGGGTGTCTGTGGGCCTGAGAGTCAAGAAGGAAAAACTAAGTTTGAGTTTCTCCCCTTTTGCTCACCTCGGTTGAAAGAGACTAACCAAGAGGGTATCTTCTCAGACCTCCATCCAAGGACGGGGAGTTCTCCCTAAGCTTTATCAAACTTACACATAGTCCCAACAATCTCTGAGGATTGTAAAAGACCCTCTCCTTCCTTCCTCCCTTCCTTCCTTCCTTCCTTCCTTCCTTCCTTCCTTCCTTCCTTCCTTCCAGAGCCATTGGGGTGTGTATGTGAGCAGTGGTGGGGGGGCTGAGTCTATTTGCTTAGGCCTAATACAGTGACTCACAAGGCAAGCTCCTCCAGGTTGAAAAAGGAATCTCTCAAAGGCATTATTAATATTAATGAGCACTATGTCAACTATTTTATTTCCATTCTGAAATTTGTCAATCCTTGGTTCTGTTCTTCATTCCTCTTATGGAAATTTTTCTTTATTTCTCATCACATCTTTTTACAGACCTACTTAAGAGCCCTGTCATGTCTGACCAACTAATTGACACTTCTGGGTGATTTGTTTCATGTATTTAGGAAGTAATTCAACTTTACAGTATCTGTGAACCTATATTTCACTACTTTACTATATATATACATATATTTTATTATTATTATATCTCACTACCTTGGAAGGTAGGAAAAAGAAATCATCTAAAAACCTAAATTGAATCTTCATTGAGAATTTATTTAAATGAATCACTAGAATGTAGCTTGGAGATAGAAACCTAATTAGGAAGAGTTTGATAACTTGTACTGTTTTGCTGAAAATAATTCTCTCCTTTATTTATTAGTAAATACTATAGCACATTGTACATGAGAACAATGAAGATTTTATTTGGAACTATTCTAAAATATTTTTAGTCAAAACAACTTAGCAAAATTAGGGAACAAAACTACATTAAAAGCAATCTGTGCTTGGAAATAATAGATATTTTTTTCCTTTACTTTAATATTTGGTTAAAGTGAATTTTTACATGTGGAGTTTGTTTTATTAGCAAGAGCCATCTGTATAATATAAGATTAGACCATCAATTACAAGTCACATAAATTCTTAGATAGGAACAAGCAACACTGAGAAATTTAGTTTCTTTTTTGCTCTAAGCTATACCCTTTTAAACAAAGTAGTTTGGAAGAACAAACAGAGTTATTCCTCAAGTATTACCAGATAAGTAGGAAATTTTATAAAAATAAACTAGTATCTGCTTTGAAAAGATATGTAAATGGATATTTTATAGGTAGTAAGCAGTCTTTTATTCCTGTTAAAGACAACAACTATGAAATTATTCTGAATTCTAAGATAAGTCAACACTTATTTTAGAATCAGAGATAATAATATTAATAATAATATTAATAAATAGAAATAACTTATCAGAAGTTACAGAATGATAATTGTTATATGGGAAATTGACTCCCTTATATGAAATTGGATAATTTCAGAGATTAGCAACAAAAATAATATTATTTCTTTAAGGGGGTCACTCTCTCTCTCAAATTTACTTATTTACATTGGACAGAAAGAATCCAGAACATCACTCTGGAATATGTGAAACTGGGGATAGAACTTGAGACTTCATGTTTTTTGTTTGTTTATTTTTTGGTTGTTTTTTTTATGTCCAAAACTCTAGCCACTGCACTACTGCTTGGATTGCATGACTCTCCTTTTTTAAGGGATATTGGAATATTAATGATTTTGTGGTTTGCCGTGTTATATAGGTATGAGTTTCTCAAAAGTACATAAGCAAGCAAGCAAAAAAATAGTTATGTCTCAATTTCTGTCATATTTATAATTCTATATTGACATTTAAGAGTGCTCAAATATAATTTTGTAGCAGAAACAGAAAATTCCACATGTTTAATTGAAGACAGTGTGAGTAAATAGAAAAGAAAAAATTGCACCACAAATAAACATTAAAAAACTTCTGTAACATTAAAGTAGAACAAAACTGTGGGCGTTCAGAGATAAACATAACCTCAAAATAGATTTTCTGCTAGAAGATTTTAGAAGAAGGCTAAAATCTATTCCCAAAGAGATAAAAAGAGACAGAGCATCTATTATACAAGAGACATTCAGAATAAAATAAAAACAAAATGAAATCTTCAGTAGACCAAATAAAAATCACTATTGGGAACAGTCAAGAGGTGGTTATTATACATAGCTGTTGTATGATGGAATGGGGAGAGTGTGAAAGTTGGAGTCTGAAGATCTTGGATTAAAGGTTTTTTTTTTTTTATTCACTATTTGATCATGAAAAAGATAACTCAACCTTAGAATATCCCTCTATATATGAAATCAGGTCAATGGTATGTTATTAGCCAATCAGAAATATCCATAACACAACTCTTGAGACTATAAAATAATAAATAGTACCCTAAACTGTATGAGACAATATGTGAAAGTTCTGTTGGTAAAAAATAAAAATGTTATTGCACGCATTGTGTCTATGGCCATACCACCCTGAACATGCCTGATCACCTCTAATCTCGGAAGTTAGTGTACCTATTCCTACTACATAATTTTTAACATGTTCATTTCACCTGGAACCATAAAAAACTTTTCATGCTGAATCAGCAAGATCGAAAGTTAAAGTGGTGATAACTTGGGGAGCATAGGAATCAATGTATATTAAGAACAGGCAAAAATAATAATTAAGAAAAATCTGTATTTCCAAGAACAGATGATGAATGGATGTTGGCATCTATATTTTCTAGCACCAATTTTAACTATACTGCCAAATAAGGGACAAATATTTGAAGGTACCAACAGACAACAAAATTGCAGTGAAACCTTGGCTCAGTGGACATCATAGAGAGAAGAAATAGTGTGACTAACCCTTGGTCCTGGGTTAGTACTTCAAAACCAGTTAGCTGCAGGGAGAGGGTCCTAACTAAGGTTATAATTTCTGGGCAAAATGGTCAACAATAAAGCTAAGAGTGATGACTGGCCTTGGTTTTGAGAAGATTCAGAAGTTTCTGGAATGGTGGCTATGTCCTCCCTTCCCTGTATATGGAAAAAGATGAAAAGTAGGGAAATTTCTTCCAATTGTCTGGTCAGAGACAGCTGGCCTGCCTTAACATAGTGGGACTACAGAAAGAGAGACAACAGTTCATCCTAACACCCATAGAATTCTCCAAAAGCTAGTCAAAAAAAAAAAAGTAAGGAGCCGGGCAGTGGCACAGCAGGTTAATTGTACGTGGTGCAAAGTGCAAGGACTGGCATCAGGATCCCTGTTCAAGTCCCCAGCTCACCACCTGCAGGGGGGTCCCTTCATAGGAGGTGAAGCTGGTCTACAGGTGTCTTTCTCTCCCTCTGTCTTCCTCTCCTCTCTCTATTTTTCTCTGTCCTATCCAACAAGAATGACAGCAGTAACAACAATAATAACAACAATCACAATAAACAAGAGTAACAAAAGGGCAAAAATGAATAAATAAATAGTTTAACATTTTTAAATAATAATAATGATAACATGGCGCATGGGGCCCAGTCTCAAGAAAAAGAAATGATATCAGGCAGCAGAGAACATACCACAATAGTATAGGAAGTACATGATATATATAATAAACACTTAACCAAGTGCACCACCATCCAGCCTCCAGAAGTCTTATCTTTCTTACAGGACTCAAGTTATGTTTATGTTACTGTAGTTTTCTAATATAGTACAGGATGGAATATGGGACTGAATTTACTTGCTTGCTCCCTTTGGTTTTATTGGGGCTTATTACATGAAAAGAACCTGATTAACAGGGACCAGAGTAGAAATCACATAATGGGCTTCATTATCACTTCTTCTGTACCTGTTGGCAAGGAATCCCTCTCTCTCTTCCAATCTCTCTCTCTCTCTCACACACACACACACACACACACACACACACACACACACAACTGTGAAAGGTCAACCAGCCCATTGACAAAAGAATAAACCCTGATAAACAATGATGAAGGATCCAAAACAATCTGAAAATTAAAGGAACATAACAAAAATAAGCCAGCAAGCAAAACAATAACAGTATATATTTAAGGGTGGCAAGTAATCTCACAACAGAAAGGCTAAACTGATCGTATTAAAAGAAAAAAAAAAGCATTTTCAGCCATCAAGTTGTAGATACTACTATAATACCAACATGAATTTCCTGGGCAGACAACCTCACCAATATGTCCTGGAACCCCACCTCTCCAGAGCCCTATCCCACTAGAGAAAGATAGAAACTGGCTAGGCGTATGGATCGACTTGCTAACACCCATGTCCATTAGAGAAGCAATAAAAGAAGCCAGACATCCCACTTTCTGTACCCCATAAAAGTCTTTGGTCCATACTCCCAGAGGGATAAAGAATAAGGAAACTTCTAATGGATGGGAGGGTATACAGAACTCTGGTGGTGGGAAATTGTACCTCTCTTATCCAAGGGACTTGTCGATTATAATTAAATCAATTAAAAAACACTTCCTTTGAGAAAGAAGAAACAAAATAATTTAAAATAAATAGATGACAGTAAAGTGCAAAAAAACTTTCATAGAAACTATGTAAATACAATATAGTAGGTTTGACATACCATATGGTCAACATACTTTATAATTATTTAACTAAATTTTAACTTAAATCATACAATTATTGGGCAGGAGATACTACTCATCAGTTAGGGTGAGTGCCTTGCCAAGTGCAAGGCTCAGATTCAAACCCCAACACCCTGAGAGAAGTTCCAGTGTTCCAGTGATGTATTTATCTATCTATTTATCATCTATCATCTGAGTGAATAACTCAGATAAGAGCAGTGAAATCATGCACCTGTCATGCTCGGACTGAGAAAAAAAAATTCTACAGATATTATATAATGTATATGAAAAGTAAATAGTTAAATATTCAGACAACTTGAATTAGATGGCCACAGGTAAGAATAGGTTCACCCATCTGGAAATAAAATTAAGCCCAATATGGGAGCAAATATACAGAGTGCTTGTAGGAGACAGGAGATTTATCAGAAAGATTCCTCTGGGAAGGACAGGCGATGGTACACTCTATGGAGTGCACATGCCATTGTGTGAAAAACAGCTCAAGCTTCATGACTGGTGAGAGAAATTCCTCAGGTGTTCTTCCCTCTTTCCCCATCTCTCTTCCTCTGGTTTCTTTCTGTCTCAATCAGAAAGAAGGAGGAGGAGGAGAAGAAATAGTCATCAGGAGTGGTAAAGCCATCATGTAGGCACTAAGCCTCAGCCATAACCCTACTAGAAAAAAAGAAATTTCTCTGTAAACCTGGGAAGCATAGGAGTCTTCCCAGGGTGCAAACTACATAAATCATCTCCAATAGAATTTCTTCTTTTCATCACTAGTTGTATAATGATGGTGCTAATGTTTCTAGTCTAGGAGCCAAAATTATTTATTTATTTATTTATTTTGAGTTATTATACTAAGGTTATATTACTGGGGCTAGGTGCCAGCACAGAAACTGTCATTCTCAGTGGCTAGGACTACCCCACCACTTATGAAGTTTCCCCCCTAAAGGTGGGGACAAAGAACTTGAACCCAGATCCTCAGTCATGGTAGTACGTGTACTCGACTGGGTACACCAACCACCTGGTCCTGAAAACCAAACTTTGAGGAAAATAAACTTAGAGAAAACAGAGTACCAACCTTTTTAGGTTCTACAAAGGCTGATTTTATTTTGTCTTAGCTTTCAATAATAAAATCCATGGTTAAAAAGTAAAAAATTAGACATTTAAAGAAAGAAAAATAAATTTTGTCATACTCACCAATCTTTATACAATATAAGAAGTTTGAGTGATCCGGGAGGTGATGCAGTAGATAGGGCTTCGGACTCTCAAGCATGAGGTCCCGAGTTCAGTTCCCGGCAGCACATGTACCAGAGTGATGTCTGGTTATTTCTCTCTCTCCTATCATTTCTCATGAATAAATAAATAAAATCTTTAAAAAAAAAAGAAGTTTGACACGGAAGATTATTATCCAAGTTAGCAGGTGTAAGGTGGATGAAACTGATCTGACTTTCCTGCCTAGGGCCAGGAGTACCTTGTATAATCATGAAGTCATACCCACTTCTGAGCATGACTATAATCACTGGTTTGTAAAGGGAACAGTGAAAAGCCTCTGAGGGTAGTTGAGTCCCCACTAGACTAAGGGTATGCTTTTGGGTTTTGTGTTTTCTTTCAGATCCCACCACCTTTACTATTAGAAAAAGTGATTTAATATGCAAGATTTAACAGCAAGATTTAGTATGTTTTAAGTTGAAAACATAAACCTAATGATAATGTGTACATCAGACATATCTCATGTGGTGCAAAGTGCATGGACCGGTAGAAGAATCCTGGTTCAGACCCCCAGTTCCCCACCTGCAGGGGAGTACTTCACAGGCGGTAATACAGGTCTGCAGGTATCTATCTTTCTCTCCCCCTCTCTGTCTTCCCCTCCTCTCTCCATTTCTCTCTGTCCTACCAAACAACAATGACATCAATAACAATGATAATAATAACCATAACAATGGTAAAACAACCAGGGTAACAAATGGGAAAAAATGGCCTCCAGGAGCAGTGGATTCATGGTGCAGGCACCGAGCCCTGGCAATAACCCTGGAGGCAAAAAAGTAAAAAGAATATAGATTAAGCAGATACAGGAGGGTAAGTTGGGGCAGAAGAAACTAGGAGAAAATCAAGCACAAGGAAGTATCTGAAGGACCATGAGCAGACAGGCTAAGAGAGAGACTATGGTTTTTATAGGTTCCTCTCTTGTTGCTTCTTTTCCTTTGTTTGTGAGCAATTGGCTAGATTATATTCAGGATGGGTCATTTGTAGTTCATTGATTTAACTCAGGTGATGTTGAGTAGGGAATCTCAGCTGTTTGCAATAGGCCAGTCTCTCAGGTGACTTTTATATCATCTCAGTCTATTGCTGCCACATGGTCCTCCCTCCATCTTAGGGCCATTATCACTACTCCCTATTATAGCACCAGTGATTGAATTTAGTCAGGACTTCATCAAGTAACTTGTGATCTCTCACTGCTAAGTCATGTCCATTCATTTGACTTTAGTTATCTATATTCCACATTTGGGCAGGGGTGAAGGGCATAGAATTTGGATGGTGGATGGAGTCACTTTTATATATACGAATGCATGAATGTGAAACTATACTCCTGAGATTTTTTTTTCTTTTGTCCTTGGGGGGGGGGCTAATCTATCACAGTAGTTTCACCACACATAAAAGTAAATTCCAAATTGATTCAAGATTTAGATGTTAGACCAGAAACCAGCAAATATTTAGAGAAAAATCTTGGCAGAACTCTTTCCAATGTAAGGTTTCAAAACATATCTGATGATTCAAGTCCAACTTCAAGGAAAACAAAAACGAAACAAATGGAACAATAAACTGAAAGGTATGAACCACCACCAAAACAGAGATTCTCCTTATGAAATGAGAAATCTTTGTATGCCATACACCAGAAAAAGGGAGGAACCCTTTAGACTTTGAACTGGAAATGCTTTCCATTCAAAAATGATTATATTTAAGAGATATCATGGGATGGGTGGGTTCCATGCTGTAATGGTTAGCACTCTGGACTCTGAATCCAGCGATCCAAGTTCAGATCTCTGTAGAACCTTTCCAAACCTAGTTTATGGGGCATAGTGAGAGGTGGCCATTTTGCTAGTTCCACATGGCCTAAACCACTGTACTCACACCCAACTCTGGGGCTCCCTCGTGAATAAACATTTATGTTCCCGCTCCACCACGAATTCCTGGTCTCTTCTCTCTCCCCCGAGATGCAACCCGACAAATGTGCAAGGCCCCGAATTCGAGCCCCTAGTCTCCACTGGCAGGGGGAATTGTTTTGTGAGTGGTGAAACAGTGCTACAGGTGTCTTTCTGCCTCTCTCCCTTTCTACCTCCCCCTTCCTCTCGATTTCTGGCTGTCTCTATCCAATAAATAAAGATAAAAAAATAAATTTTTTAAAAAAGAGCTATCATGGAGGGGGTTCCTGGAAGATGGCGGACTGAGAAACTGCTAGTGGCTTGAGCTCTGACCACATCTCCTGGAAACGGTAGGATTTACTGCCTTTAGTAGGCCAGTCAATAAGGGGTCCTAGTGGTAACACCAAGGAGGTGACTATAACTTAATTTGGGTTAAAAAATAGAGTAGAAAGAAAGGAAAAAAAATTTTTTCTTTTAAATTATTATTCCCAAAGCACACCTCCTCCTTCTTCAACCCCCATAACCAGTCCCTGGGGACCAGCTCCTAGCAGGCTCCCCTGCTTAGCTTCTTTCTTTACCAAGATTCCTGTCCCACCAAGGAGTATCATCCATTCTAAATCTATTCCCTTCTGAAACCTCTGGCCTTTTTATTTCTAAGTAGCCAACCAGCTCAGGCAGCTCGCCTCCCCCCTGCATAGCTAATTAAATAATAAAAAAAAAATAAATAAAAACCTCTTTCCTGTCACTTCTCTTTTATTACTGTTCTTTTACTTATCGTTTTCTTTTTTCTCTCTCTCTCTTTTTTTTTTTTCTTTTTCTCATTCTTGTCATCCTTTCTTCCTTAATCCTACAGCTTTTGGAATTCACTGATACACGTTTGGGAATTATTGTGGAGAAATATTTGACTCAGAGTGGACTCTCTCTGTGAGTATCTCTGCTCAACTTCCCTTCCTCCTTTAGATACCCCTAGAATATACAGTAGATAGTAGACTTGCATAACTGTCTATTCCTGCTATCCTTGTCTAGTCCTGAGGGTTTTTTTTTTTTCTTTCTTAACAATCAGCTGCCTCTGCTCAGGAGGCTTGAGGCAATCTGGGACAGGGTTTTTTACCCTGCTCTATTTTATTATTAATAGTATATAAAGGCATATATCTTCCCCCCTTTAGGTTGATCAGAATTAACTCTTAGGATATCTTTCATTGCTAGGGTAGTGGGCATTTTATCTATTGTGAGAGGAACTTGTCTCGTTACTCCTACCTCCTCTACAAACTCTCCCCTTCTTCCTCCACCTAGCTAATTAAAAAATAAATAAATAAAGTAATCAATTAAAAAAACTTTCCTTTCACTGGTCTTTAATTGCAGCTCTTTTTCTTAACTTTTCTCTTTTCTCTCTCTTCTTTTTCTTTTTTTTTTACCTTGTCATACACTTCTTCCTTATTCTTTGCCTTTCTGAATTTGTGAATTATTTTGGGGAAGAAATCTGACTCAGAGTGGACTCTCTATGTGTGTATCTCTGATCTACTTCCCCTTCTCCTCTTGTTACCTCTAGAATATACACTGTATAGTGGATAGTAGATATGCAAAACTGTCTATTCTTGCCATCCCTTCTTTCTTTTCTCTTTCATCTTCACTGGGATTTGGTTACTATTTTTTCATGGACTGGAGACATTGGTTGGCTAACGGGTAGTGATAAAACAGCTTAAATACTTGCATCAGTTGCTACTGTAATTCCTGAGGTTGGTGAGTACAATTGTCATAAAGGTATTTAGTACAGTATTACTTGTACTCAAGACACAACAACTGAGGAACAACAGAGCATTAAAAAAAAAGCTCATAAATCAAAAAAATGGGTAGATCAAAAACAAATAAAACTACTACTCCAATGAATGAAGACAAGAGCCCAGAAAAACTACAAATCAGCCAGAAGTAACCATAAATAAGAAAAGTATGCAAGCAATAATAAACTTATTAATCACAGAAGTGGAAACAACATTGGAGGAAAGGAATGGCAGTATTAGGGAAACAACAGTTGAGACCACCAAGGAAAATACTGATTATCTTGAGGCAATTAGAGAACTGAAAGCTGAAATAGCTGTAATGAAGAAAGAAGCTGAGGCAAGGGAAAGCAGACTAACAGAAGCAGAAAACAGAATTAGTCAGACAGAGGATGAGTTAGAGAAAACAAAGAAAGAGGTGAAAGAGCTGAAAAAGAGATTGAGAGACACTGAAAACAACAACAGAGACATATGGGATGATCTCAAAAGAAGTAACATTCATATAATTGGCCTGCCAGAGGAAGAAAGAGAGGAAGGGGAAGCAAACATTCTAGAGGAAATAATACAAGAAAACTTCCCAGACCTGAATAACAGAAAGGACATCAAGATTCAAGAGGCCCAGAGAATACAAAACAGAATCAACCCAGACCTGAAGACACCAAGACACATCATAGTCACAATGAGAAGAAGTAAGGATAAAGAAAGGATCCTGGGGGTCGGGTGGTGGCGCAGTGGGTTAAGCGCATGTGGCACAAAGCACAGGGACTGGCGTAAGGATCCCAGTTTGAGCCCCCGGCTCCCCACCTGCAGGGGAGTCCCTTCACAGGTGGTAAAGCAGGTCTGCAGGTGTCTATCTTTCTCTCCCCTTCTCTGTCTTCCCCTCCTCTCTCCATTTCTCTCTGTCCTATCCAACAATGAATTGCGTCATCAAGGGCAATAATAATAATAACCACAACGAAGCTACAACAAGGGCAACAAAAGGGGGGAAAAAAAAAGAAAGGATCCTAAAGGCTGCAAGAGAGAAACAAAAAGTCACATACAAGGGAAAACCCATAAGATTATCTGCAGACTTCTCCACTCAAACTTTAAAAGCCAGAAGGGAGAGGCAAGATATCTATCGAGCCCTGAATGAAAAAGGGTTTCAACCAAGGATAATATATCCTGCTAGACTTTCATTCAAACTAGATGGAGGAATCAAAACCTTCTTAGACAAACAACAGTTAAAGGAGGCAACCATCACCATACGAGCCCTGAAAGAGGTTCTAAAAGACCTCTTATAAACAAGAACATCACTATAATACTGGCAATATATCAGAGCAAACAAATTTTTTTTTTAAACAATGGCACTACAATACATTAAATCCATAATATCAATAAATGTCAATGGCTTAAACTCACCCATCAAAAGGCACAGGGTGGGGGGATGGATCAGAAAACATAACCCATATGCTGCTTGCAAGAATCCCATCTGTCACAACAAAATAAACACAGACTTAAAATGAAAGGACAGAAAACTATCATACAGGCTAACGGACCACAAAAAAAGGCAGGAACAGCCATTCTCATCTCAGACACGATAGATTTTAAATTAAATAAAGTAATAAAAGATAGGCAAGGACATTACATAATGATTAGAGGATCAATCAGCCAAGAAGACTTAACAATTATTAACATCTATGTACCCAATGAGGGACCATCTAAATACGTCAAGCACTTACTGAAAGAATTTCAAAAATACATCAATAGTAATACAATAATAGTAGGAGACTTCAATACCCCACTCTCACACTTAGACAGATCAAAAAAGCAGAGAACCAACAAAGATACAAGAGAATTGAATGAAAAGATTGACAGACTAGACCTCTTGGACATTTTCAGAGTCCTTCACCCCAAAAAAACTGGAATACACCTTCTTTTCAAATCCAAATAACACATACTGAAGCATAGACCACATGTTAGGCCACAGAGAGAGCATCAATAAATTCAAGAGCATTGAAATCATCCCAACTATCTTCTCAGAACACAGTGGAGTAAAACTAACATTTAACAACAAATAGAAAATTACTAAAAGTCACAGAATTTGGAAACTAAACAACATAGTCCTTAAGAACCACTGGGTCAGAGATTCACTCAAGCAGGAAATTCAAATGTTCCCGGAAACAAATTAAAATGAAGACACAACCTATCAAAATATTTGGGACACAGCTAAAGCAGTACTGAGAGAGAAACTTATAGCCATACAATCACATATTAAACAACAAGAAAATGCTCAAATGAATGACCTTACTGCATACCTCAAGGACATAGAGGAAGAGGAACATAGGAACCTTAAAGCAACCAGAAGGACAGAAATCACTAAAATTAGAGCAGAAATAAACAACATCAAAAATAAAAGAACCATACAAAAGATCAATGAATCCAAAGGTTGGTTCTTTGAAAGATTAAACAAGATTGAACAACCCCTAGCCAGACTCACCAAACAAAAAAAGAGAGAAGACTCAAATTAATAGAATTGTAAACAATGGAGGAGATATCACAACTGACACCACAGAAATCCAGAGAATCCTGTGAAACTTCTATAAAGAACTATATGCCACCAAGCTAGAGAATCTGGAAGAAATGGAACAATTCCTAGAAACATATGCCCTTCCAAAACTAAACCAAAAAGAACTACAAAATCTAAATGCACCAATCACAGACAAAGAAATTGAAACCGTTATTAAGAATCTCCCCAACAACAAAAGTCCTGGACCAGATGGCTTCACAAACGAATTCCACAAAACAGTTAGTACCCATACTCAAAAGCTTTTTCATAAGATTGAAGAAACAGGAATACTCCCTTCCACCTTCTATGAAACCAACATCACCCTGATACCAAAAGCTGATAGGGACAGAACAAAAAAGGAAAACTACAGACCTATATCTCTGATGAACATAGATGCCAAAATATTAAACAAGATCTTGGCCAACCAGATACAACAGCATATCAAAAAGATTGTTCATCACAACCAAGTGGGATTCATCCCAGGAATGCAAGGCTGGTTCAACATCCGTAAATCAATCAATGTCATTCACCACATCAATAAAAACAAAGCCAAAAACCACATGATTATCTCAATAGATTCAGAGAAAGCCTTTGACAAAATCCAACAACCATTCATGCTCAAAACTCTACAAAAAATGGGAATAGATGGGAAATTCCTCAAGATAGTGGAGTCTATATATAGCAAACCTACAGCCAATATCATACTCAATGGACAGAAGCTGAAAGCATTCCCCCTCAGATCAGGGACTAGACAGGGCTCTCAACTGTCACCATTACTCTTCAACATAGTATTGGAAGTTCTTGCCATAGCAATCAGGCAAGAGAAAGAAATCAAAGGAATACAGATTGGAAGGGAAGAAGTCAAATTCTCACTATTTGCAGATGATATGATAGTATACATAGAAAAGAATCCAGCAGAAAACTACTCGAAGTTATTAGGCAATATAACAAGGTATCAGGCTACAAAATCAATGTACAAAAATCAGTGGCATTTCTTTATGCAAACACTAAATCTGAAGAAGAAGACATCCAGAAATCACTCCCATTTACTGTTTCAGCAAAATCAATCAAATACCTAAAATAAAGTTGACCAAAGAAGTGAAAGACTTATATACTGAAAACTATGAGTCGCTACTAAAGGAAATAGAAACTGATACCAAGAAATGGAAAGATATCCCATGCTCATGGATTGGAAGAATAAATATCATCAAAATGAATATTCTCCCCAGAGCCATATATAAATTTAATGCAATATCCATCAAAGTTCCACCAAGCTTCTTTAAGAGAATAGAACAAACACTACAATCATTTATCTGGAACCTGAAAACACCTAGAATTGCCAAAACCATCTTGAGGAAAAGAAACAGAAATGGAGGCATCACACTCCCAGACCTTAAACAATATTATAAAGCCATCATCATCAAAACAGCATGGTACTGGAACAAAAATAGGCACACAGACCAGTGGAACAGAATTGAAAGCCCAGAAATAAATCCCCACACCTATGGACATCTAATCTTTGATAAGGGGACCCAAAGGGTTAAATGGAAGAAGGAGGCTCTCTTCAATAAATGGTGCTGGGAAAACTGGGTTGAAACATGCAGAAGAATGAAATTGAACCACTTTATCTCACCAGAAACACAAATCAACTCCAAATGGATCAAAGACCTGGATGTCAGACCAGAAACAATCAAATACTTAGAGGAAACCATTGGTAAAACACTTTCCCACCTATCTCAAGGACATCTTTGATGAATCAAACCCAATTGCAAGGAAGACTAAAGCAGAAACAAACCAATAGGACTACATCAAATTGAAAAGCTTCTGCACATCCAAAGAAATTATTAAACAAAGAGACCCCCCTCACAGAATGGGAGAAGATCTTCACATGTCATACATCAGACAAGAAACTAATCACCAAAATATATAAAGAGCTCAGTAAACTTAGCACCAAAAAAGAAAATGACCCCATGCAAAATAGGGCAGAGGATATGAACAAAACATTCACCTCAGGGGAGATCCAAAAGGCTAACAAACATATGAAAAACTGCTCTAGGTCACTGATTGTCAGAGAAATGCAAATTAAGACAATACTAAGATACCACCTCACTCCTGTAAGAATGGCATACGTCAAAAAGGACAGCAGCAACAAATGCTGGAGAGGCTGTGGGGACAGAGGAACACTTTTGCATTGCTTGTAGGAATGTAAATTGGTCCAGCCTCTGTGGAGAGCATCTGGAAAACTCTCACAAGGCTAGACATGGACCTTCCATATGATCCAGTAATTCCTCTCCTGGGATTATACCCCAAGGACTCCATAACACCCAAGCAAAAAGAGGTGTGTACTCCTATGTTCACAGCAGCACAATTCATAATAGCTAAAATCTGGAAGCAACCCAGGTGCCCAACAACAGATGAGTGGCTGAGAAAGCTGTGGTATATATACACAATGGAATACTATGCAGCTATCAAGAACAGTGAACCCACCTTCTCTGACCCATCTTGGACAAAGCTAGAAGGAATTATGTTAAGTGAGCTAAGTCAGAAAGATAAAGATGAGTATGGGATGATCCCACTCATCAACAGAAGTTGAGGAAGAAGATCTGAAAGGGAAACTAAAAGCAGGACCTGATCAAATTGTAAGTAGGGCACCAAAGTAAAAACCCTGTGGTGAGGGTTAGACATGAAGCTTCCTGGGCCAGTGGGGGGTGGGAGTGGGTTTGAGGGATGTGGCACAGTCTTTTGGTGGTGGGAATTGTTTATGTACACTCCTAGTAAAATGTAGTCATATAAATCACTAGTTAATTAATATGAGAGGGGGAATATTAATTGTATGTCTCGAAGTTTTTCAAAACACAAACTGAATCTTTTTAATAAATAGGCTGTTAATTGATATGCACACTCTTGTCAATTTTATATGCTGTAGGTGCGAAATTTCAAGAGAATAGAGAGAATTTATAGTTGTGATCTTTTAACCAACTCCCCCCCCCCCAACTTTTGCAGTATGGCTCTTTTGGTCTTTCTCATAGTCCTCCTATTCACATTCTGAAGCTTAGGTACCTGCCATCACCACCAGCATATCATTTATTAGCAACATGAAGTCCGTCATTGTCATAGATTCCATAGTAATGGCAATTTAATTCTGTTATTAGTTCTGGTCTCAGGAGGCTGGTGAGAGAAGAAAATGGGCTCCCTCCATTCTCTGCTCTAGAGAGGTCTATTTTTCTGGATTTTGGGTTACAAACAGAAAAAATAATGGTTTCTCTTAAAGTTTTTTAGTGTCTGTTTCTAGCTGATGGCTCATCTTTTTTTCTTTTAATTTATTTATTCCCTTTTGTTGCCCTTGTTTTATTGTTGTAGTTATTATTGTTATTATTGATGTCGTCATTGTTGGATAGGACAGAGAGAAATGAAGAGAGGAGGAGAAGATAGAGAGGGGGAGAGAAAGATAGACAACTACAAACCTGCTTCACCACTTGTGAAGCAACTCCCCTGCAGGTGGGGAGCAGGGGCCTTGAACCTGGATCCTTATGCTGGTCCTTGAGCTTTACACCACATGCACTTACTCCCAACTGCTCGAAGCTTTACACCACATGCACTGACTCCCAACTGCTCGAAGTTTTTTAAAACACAGAGTCTTTTTAATATATAGGTTGTGTATTTGATATGCGGACTCTCTCAAAAGCCTAGACCAAGTGGATCAGAAGCAACCAATAGCACAGCTATATACAAGGTACTGGGTACTGTACACCAAACCCTAAAAGAAGGACTTTTCAAAGTTAACTGAATTACCAAATAATGTGATGATAACATTAACTATTGATCGTCTTTTGGAACCCTAAGACAGAAGGAACCTCACATTTCCACTATAGAGCCTCTACTTCCCCCAGTCCTGGAACCCTTAGATAGGGCCCACTTTCCCGTATGCCTCTCCCAATCCATATCAAATAATATTGCATCTGCAGATCGCAACCTAATCAACACAACGATTGCCACCTCAACATGCTTCACTTCAGACTGTGTCCAGAGACTTAAGGTGTGGAATGACAACCCTAGAGCTTCATTACTCGGGTGAGACTTTTCCTTTCACAGTATACTCTAATTCCATCCCAGGTGGTTCACTTTCTAACAAAGTCCCAAAACCTAGATATACACCAGTCTCTGTGAGAGAGAGCATATGTTCACGCATATCCATAAACTACTGCAAAATATATACCTGAAAGCAGACGTACACTAGTGTTTGCAATGAGTACTCCCCTAACACTTCCTGTCCACTATTCCAAGCTTTGTGTCCATGATTGCTTAACAATTTGTTTGGCTTTGTATGTTATCACTCCTTTCAGTCACCAGATTCCAGATGTCATCAGGATGCCAGCCAGGCTTCCCTGGACTGAAGACCCCACCAATGTGTCCTGGAGCTCCACTTCCCCAGAGACCCACCCTACTAGGGAAAGAGAGAGGCAGACTGGGAATATGGACCGACCAGTCAACGCCCATGTTCAGCGGGGAAGCAATTACAGAAGCCAGATCTTCCACCTCTGCAACCCACAATGACCCTGGGTCCATGCTCCCAGAGGGATAGAGAATGGGAAAGCTATCATGGGAGGGGGTGGGATATGGAGATTGGGTGGTGGGAATTGTGTGGAGTTGTACCCCTCCTACCCTATGGTTTTGTTAATGTATCCTTTCTTAAATTAAAAAAAAAGAACTATCATGATGACTATTTTGCAATATATATTGAGTCATTAAGTTGTATACCTGAAACCAGTGTGATATATATATATATAATATGTCAATTATGTGTCAATAATAATAAGAAATAAAAGGGCTGACCCCACACCATTGAAACCTGTCTTATAAACAGATGTCTTACAAACATGCCTGCTGATATGCATTTCTTATTCATATTTTCACTATATACACTGATTTCACCCCCAAAAGACTGTAAATTCACTTAGCAGAGATATTAATTTGTAACATATATTTTTTGAGGAAATTTTGTTTTACAAGATTATGTTGTTCCAAGGGTATAACCTCACATCTTCCCAAAATACATGTCAGTATACCTCACACTTCACTAAAACACCACTCTCTGTCCACCTTAATCCACTGTACCTCTTCTGCTCCAGCCCCCACTGCCCTCTTCCTCATCAACCTCAGATCTACAGGTATAGAACAAGTAGGTTTTATTTTTTAATTTACTATTACACTCAATAAAGCCCTTTATAAATATGAAGCTTAAATAAATACCTCCAAAAGTTTTAACCACATCTCCCTCTCCTTCTCTCTCTCTCCTTTTCTCTCTCCCTCTCTCCCTCTCTCTCTCTCTCTCTCTCTCACACACACACACACACACATACACACACACACACACCACACACACGTGTTGCATTTTCTAATGTGTGTTCTGTGAAACATTAGACCCACAGTTTCTTTAATCACTCAGCACATTTACTTTATACTATTTGGGGAATTTTGTCCTTTTTGGAAGTTTACAACCTATTAATAACATAAGGTAAGGGACTGGAGAAGAATGGCAGCATAGATATTATAGCAATATCTGATACTTGTGTAAATTTGGAGGAATGGTAGGAGCCAGAACGGACGGGGTAAGTGTTGTCACACTATATAACACCTTCAGAATTTGAGTAATATTAAAAGAGTAGGATGAAGCTAGAATAAACTACAGAAACAGATCCCATGGCAACCTTTTATTTTTATTATTTACTTATAAAATGGAAGTTTTGACAAGACCATAGGATAAGAGGGATATAGTTCCATATAATTCCCACCACCAGAACTTCATACCCAATCCCCTCCCTTGAAAGCTTTTCTATTCTTTGTCCCTCTGGGAGTAAGGGCCCAAGATCATTATGGGGTGCAGAAGGTGGGAGGTCTGACTTTTGTAATTGCTTCCCCACTGAACATGGGCATTAACAGGTCAATCCCAGCCTGTCTCTCTCTTCCCTAGAGGGGTAGGGATCTGGGGAAGCGGGGCTCAAGGACACATTAGTGGGGTCATCTGGCCTGGGAAGTCAGGTTGACATCATGACAGCATCTGGAAACTGGTGGCTGAAAAAGAGTTAAGATATAAGGCAGAACAAATTGTTGACTAATCATGAACCTAAAGGCTGGAATATTTCAGATGAAGATTTGGGGTCTCCATTTTGGAAAAAGCTAGTAGGTCTATTTTAGGTATATTCCAAAGGACCTTACTAGTTTTTGTCTGAGCTTGGCATCTAATATGCAGGTGACCTAAGTTATTGTCTCGGGGAGACGGTGTCATAGTTGGAAAAAAGGATTAGAAAGCTGGATCAGGGAAGACAGTAGCTCCCAACTATGGGGAAAGTGTATAAATATTGTTAACTGTAAACCCCATAGATTTTATCTGAGGCCCATAATCAGCATAGAAGTCTATGTAACCTTTGCATCCCTGTAGGTCTGATTGGACATTCTGTGTTCACAGCTAGGAATATTCCAGGCTGCACTAATTTCAGGACCCATCATCCTTGGGTGATAGAGTATGTTATCCATCCTCCCTTCAGAGAATTCCCTATCCTTGCTTATCCACATTGAGGTCAAGGTCCTATAGGGGCCCACAAAGGGATCCATTATGTTGTTCCTGATGGAGATGACCAGTGACAGTGGTGAGACAGATCCACTAGAGGTCTAGGCATGGCATCACTTTTATTTTATAAAATTATAAGATTTCTTCCACCATCTGCACCCCAATTTTAGAATAGTAAGAGGATCTTTTTAAAAAGCTTAGTTTTTTGTTTGTTTTTTAAAGATCCTCAGGTGATTTTATTGTGCATCTGTTGTTGGAAACAAATGGTCAAAACAAATATTGGAAAGTCTACTTTCTCTTGCCTCTTACTGGTCTAAAATTGAGTAGGAACCCCAATTTTGGGCAATAAGACACAATAAGTCTGCCAAAGGAATTGTGAGAAATACTGTTCACCTTGACAAAATTTGACATTCTTGTGTCTGAATGAAATTGATAAGAGTTATAGACTCCATTTGGTGCCAAGAAAAGGTGCAATACAACACACTGACAGTGGCAGGGGTTAAAGATAGTCTTTCTCCTTGATGATGTTATTCAACTGCTGAGCCCAACAACTAGACTGACAACAACTAGGAAATGGCTTCATCTGAGACTCACTCATATCTGGTGTGTGAACAGAGAAAGAGTCAAAGACCAAGTTCAGCTGAAACTATTTACCAGATAATCTAACATGACCTCTGAGATTCTTCACAGTACTGTAGCTGGAGGAAAACAGTGCTCAGGAGACACATCATTCAAAGTTTAAAAGTATCAAGAGAGAAACTGCCTAGTTTTTTTTTTTCCTCACTGTAATGAGAAATTCATGCTATATCTTAATAATGTGGAGTTATATACTTAGAAATTTGTTACTGTAGGGACTGAGAAACTCTTCGCCTATTAGAGTACATACTTTGCTATGCTTGCTTGCCCAGACTCGGACACCCAGCACCACAATGAAGCACTAGGGATGGCATCGGGGGAACAAAAATGGAAGGTGGAAAAGTATGATGATATCTTTTTTTTTCATTTGTCTCTACCTCCAATTAAAAAAACAAGAAAATTGGGAGTTGGGTGGTGGCACAGTGGGTTAAGCGCACATGGCAGAAAGCGCAAGAACCAGCATAAGGATCCTGGTTCAAGCTCCAGCTCCACACCTGCAGGGGAGTCGCTTCACAAGCAGTGAAGCAGGTCTGCAGATGTCTGTCTATCTCTCCCCCTCTCTGTATTCCCCTCCTCTCTCTATTTCTCTCTGTCCTATCCAACAACAACATCAATAACCACAACAATGTTAAACAACAAGGGCAACAAAAGAGAAAATAAATAAATTTTAAAAAACAAGAAAATTAGAAAAATATTTCTGGAAATGATAGAATCATGTAGAAGTGAGGGCCCACCAAACAAAAAAACATTTATTGGGGGTCAAAGAGACAGTTCACTAGGTAGGGTGCCTGCACTGTCATATATGCAAACCAAGTTTGAGTCCTAAAACCACGTTAGGGGTGCTGTGTCAATGGAGGAAGCTTCAGTTCTGTAGTGACTCTACCTCTATCTCTGTTTCCTTATTAGAATGAAAAAATAAAGTCTTCCAGTGTGGTAAAATTTCCTATGTGTAAACCCCTATTCCATAAATTAATTAATTAATTAATTAATTAAAATGCATGAATGAATGACTTTTCTGCTTAAAGTGTAGTCCACAGACCAAAGGTAGCAGCAGGTCCGTATTATCTAGGAGTTTGTTAGAAATTGGAATATACCTAAAATAGACCTACTAGCTTTTCTCCAAAACAGAATCCCCAAATCTCCATCCACCATATTCTTCCCTTTAGGTTCATGATTAGTCAACAATTTGCTCTGCTTTCTAACTTAACTCTTTTTAGCCACCAGGTTCCAGATGCTACCACGATGCCAATCGGACTACCCTGGGCAGACGACCCCACCATGTGTCCTGGAGCCCCACCTCCCCAGATCCCTGACCCACTAGGGAAAGAAAGAGGCAGGCTGGAAGTATGGATTGACCTGTCAATGCCCATGATCAGCGTGGAAGGAATTACAGAAATCAGACCTTCCACCTTCTGCACTCCATAATGACCCTGGGTCCATGCCCCCAGAGGGTTAAAGAATAGGAAAGTTATCAGGGGAGAGAATGGGATATGGAGTTCCGGAGGTGGAAATTTTGTGGAATTGTACCCCTCTTATCCTATGGTCTGTCAGTGTTTCCATTTTATAAATAAAAACTATTTAAAAAATTCTTCTGCTTAGGTCTACTGAGCCATATTATTAAGATTCCCAGTTTATTTGTATGCACATAAAAGTTTAAAAATATGTTTACACAAACAATAAATTATCACCTGGGATTAGTTATATTTCTACTTAAATTCATCGGCCTTGGCAGGGCCATGTGGTGGTGTACCTGGTTGAGTGCCCATGCTGCAATGAACAAGGACCTGGATTCAAGACCCTGCCCCCAACCTGCAGGGGAAAAGCTCCACAAGTGGTAAAACAGTGTTGCATATGTCTCTCTGTCTCTCTGTCTCCCCACCCCCTTTTGATTTCTCTGTCTCTACTTAAATAAATAAAATAGTTTTTTTAATTTTAAAAACATGCATCAGGGTTTTTTTTTGTATAAAAAAGGGAAGTTATTATTAGAAAACCAGCCTGTGAACTCTGCTGCAGGGGCTCAGACCTGGGTTATTTTGTCCTCAAATCAAAATATCCCACATTAAAATCCAACTTATCTTTGTAACAGTATTAAACACAAACTAGAATCAACTGTAATACTTTACTGTGTGACTGGTTTTTTGCTTCTATTTATACATGGTTCAATGAGGATATCCTCTTACTAAATAAAACTTCCCACCTTCTTTTGAAATACAAACAAGCATAGAGGGTAATTTTGAAGTTTCTATAATTTTTATGGAGTGAAAGCATATATGCTTGACTTTTGATAATTTCAAGATTTACAGTAAGGGAAACTAATATTAGAATTTTTTCTTTAAAAAGAAAGTGTTTGGGAGTCGGGCGGTAGGGCAGTGGGTTAAGTGCACCTAGAAGAAAGTGCAAGGACCTAGGTAAGGGAGCCTCTGGCTTCCCACCTGCTGGGGAGTCACATCACAAGCAGTGGAGCAGGTCTGCAGGTATCTTTCTCTCCCCTTCTCTGTCATTCCCTCCTCTCTTCATTTCTCTCTGTCCTATCCAACAACAACATCAATAACAACAGCAACAATAAAACAACAAGGGCAACAAAAGGGAATAAATAAGTAAATATAATTTTTTTAATTTATAAAAAAACAACTTAAAAAAAAGTGTTACATCCATGGAGCTAGCATAATAGTTATGCAAAGTGACTTTCCTGACTGAAGTTCTGAGTTCCCAAGTTCAATCCCCCAAACCATCACACCATTGGCCAGAGTTTACCAGAGCTCTGGTTAAAAAAAAAAAAAAAGACAAATTGTTTAGATGCATTTTTAAATTGTATATATATATATATATATATATATATATATATGCAGAAAAGCATGAGTCTAACACTTTACATATGAATAGCTAGATGAAAATAAAAATTTACGAGAGAATTGACTGTGACTTAGAAAAGGTATGGACTCACTTTTACTGAGTAGAATAAGTGAAAGTCATGCTGAGAAATGTGACGCCTCCTGTACTGAAATTTCTACTTTTTCTGTCAAACAAAAGGAAAGACAGTTTTGAAAGAGAGAAGCATAAAATTCTCTGAAGAAATTATTTCTACTAGTAAGTAAGAAGAGGTTGAGATAACAGACTGGTATCATGCTGGGAGATACTCCTGGGACCTGTTCATCCTTGATGGTGTGAAATTGTATTTTTACACAGGTAATTGACACCTGAAGTAGCATAAATGAAAAATGATTCTGTCTTTTAAATATTTAGAAGAAAGGAGAGAAATAAGATTGAAAAGAGTTAATAGTAAGACAAAAAATTAATTATATTTTTATATTTGCATGCCTTTAAGCTTTGCCACATCTCTTTGCCCTGGTCATAATATATTAAGTAATTTTTGGTTTTGCATCTGGGGCTCCACTGCTTGGAACTGAATTTTTCAGCCAGAAAAAGTTAAAGAGACAAAGTGGGGAGAAGGAGTAATACCTTAGCACTGAAGCTTCCCCTAATGCCTACTGTGATCTGGGTATTGTGAATCTTCTTTTAAAATATATATATATAATAAGGAAACATTGACAAAACCATAGGATAAGAGGGGTACTTCATACAATTCCCACCACCAGATCTCCATATCCCATCCCCTCCCCGATAGCTTTCCTATTCTTTAACCCTCTGGAAATATGGACCTAAGGTCATTGTGGAATGCAGAAGGTGGAAGGTCTGGCTTCTGTAATTGTTTCCTTGCTGAACATGGGCGTTGACAGGTCAATCCATACTCCCATCCTGTCTCTCTCTTTCCCTAGTACGGTGGGGCTCTGGGGAAGCACAGCTCCAGGACACATTGGAGGGGCTGTCTGTCCAGGGAAGTCTGGGCAGCACCTGGAACCTGGTGGCTGAAAAGAGAGTTAACATACAAAGCCAAACAAATTGTTGAGCAATCATGAACTTAAAGGCTGGAATAGTGCAGGTGAAGAGTTGGGGGTCCTTCATTTTGTAGATAGCTAGTAGGCATATTTTAGTTATATTCCAAAGGGCCTGTGGCTATACTAGGTTTTGTTGTTGTTGTTGTTTCCCTGAGCCTGAAATCTAATGTACAAGTGGATCTAAGTTATTGTCTGGGGAGATGATGTCATGGCTGGAGAAGGAATGGAAAGCTGGATCAGGGAAGAGAGAAGCTCCCTAATATGGGAAAGGGGTATTAATACTGTTGACTGTAAACCCCACTGATTTGATGTGATCTGAGGCCCATATTCAGCTTAGAAGCCTATGTGACTACTGCATCCCTGTAGGTCTGAGCTCACATTCTGTGATGATGAGTAGGAACATTCTAAGCTGCCCCAATATCAGGACCCATCTTCCTCAGGTGTAGCATAAAATTTGTTGTCCATACTCCCTTCTGAGGACAGAACATTCTCTATCATTGTTGATCCAAGCTGAGGGCAAGGTCCTATGGAGGGCCCACAAAGGGGTCTATTTTATTGTTCCTGATAGAGATGACCGGTAACAAGACGAGAGGGATTTATTGAGGTCCAGACCCAATCATGTCTGTTTGGTAATCTCAGGACTCCCCAAATAGGGCCCCAGTTGATGGGGTGGCCTGATAGTGACTAAAGAGTGAATCTTTCTAATGACACAACACAATGATTGTTAGGTGGAGTTGGCTATATCACTATCAGAGAATATACTGTAATAAGTTTATGAAATGAGAAATAATTCTCTTAGATGAGTATCATTGTTGATATTAATAGACTAATCCAATACTGTTAGAAGTTAGCAAATGTTATTGAGATAAATAAGATTTTATGCATTTTAGAGATGAAAATTTGGCTTGTACGAGTAAAACAGACTTCCTAAATTCCTCTAGCTACCAAACAACTTGGGCTGGATTTTGACCCAAGTCTGTTTTTTTCTACTTCTACCACACTGCATTGTTGGTAGAAGTAAGACTGTGGAGACTGGGCTGTGGTGCATCTGATTAAACATACATATCACCATGCACAAGGAGCCAGGTTCAAGTTCCCAGCTCCCCTCCTGCATGGGGGATGCTTCACTAGTGGTGAAGCAGATCTGCAATGGTCTTCCTCTCCCTCTCTTCCCTACTCCTCTCAATTTCTCTCTGTCCAGTTAAATAAAATAGAAAAGAAAAATGAGGGAGCGCAGCGGGTTAAGCACATGTGGCGCAAAGCGCAAGGACCAGTGTAAGGATCCCGGTTTGAGCCCCCGGCTCCCCACTTGCAGGGGATTCACTTCACAAGAGGTGAAGCAGGTCTGCAGGTGTCTTTCTCTCCCCCTCTCTCCATTTCTCTCTATCCTAGCCAACAATGACTACAACAATAAAACAAGGAAAACAAAAAGGGAATAAAAATATTTTTAAAAAAAGAAGAAAAGAAAAGAAAAAAAGGAAAGAAATGGCCAGCAGAAGCAGTGGATTTGTGGTGCTGGCATCAATCCCAAGCACTGGTGGGTATTTAAAAAAAAAAACCCTATGCTCAGTGGGGAAGCAATTACAGAATAGGATAAAGAATAGGAGAGCTATCAGGGGAGGAGATGGGATATGGAGTTCTGGTCGTGGTAATTGAGTGGAGTTGTACCCCTCTTATCCTATGTTTTTTGTCAGTGTTTCCTTTTTATAAATAAAAATTTAAAAAACCCTAGTGGCAATTAAATAAAAGAAAAAGTTAAACTTGTTGGAGATGTATAAGGAAACAGAACTTTGTGTAGTAGTAAATTATAAAATCTAGTCTCCTATATTTACTCCCATAAAAGTTTTATAAATGTTATTTCTTGAATTCATAATGTTTTCATGAAAGATGAAGAGAAATTCTCCCCTCTGCACATTCAAGTAAACAGAATAACACAAATTTAGAGTACAAAGCCTACAGTCTTCTCAAAGTGACCCAGCATTGTGAAGAAGATAGAACATAATGGCTTGTGCTTCACAATTAAGTGTTCTAACCACCAGTGCTGCTTCTGTGTTTAAAGTAATTGTAATGTTTTAGTCTTACATTCTATTATTTGGAGTTCTAAAAAGCAATGAAAAGAAAATAATATCTCTAAACAGAAAAAAATGTAGGCCTGGATAGTGATAATTTACTATATATATCTCAAAGTACTCTAGGGTTTCTTATACTCTGAATTCTCTTAGTGCAATTAAATGCTTGTTTTTCTTTCTTTCTTTCCTCCTATTCCTTTTCTTTTGCCTCCAGGGTTTTCTTTTTTTTTTTTTTTTTAATTTTTTTTTTAAATTTTTTATTTAAGAAAGGATTAGTGAACAAAAGCATAAGGTAGGAGGGGTACAACTCCACACAATTCCCAACACCCAATCCCCATAACCCACCCCCTCCCCTGATAGCTTTCCCATTCTCTATCCAGTCAACGCCCATGTTCAGCGGGGAAGCAATTACAGAAGCCAGACCTTCTACCTTCTGCATGCCTCCAGGGTTTTCTTATGCCTCCAGGGTTAACCACACCTTGACACATAGTCTTTTATTTTGGTGCAATACTCTAAACCCAGTTCAAATTTTGTTTTGTTTTTGCCTTTCTCCTCCTCCTCCTGCTCAAGAAAGTGCTGAGTATCAAATATAGCACCTTTGGTGCTCTAGGAGTGAAAGGTTATTTGCATAACCAATATGCTGTCTCCTCAGCCTTTGAATTAATTTAGAGATTAAGGTACAGGAATAGTTCTTAAATATAAAGTGAAGTCCTGTTGGTTAAAGAGCATTATGAAATAAAAGGAGATGTGCTAGAAATAGTAATAGCTAATAAATATTGAGAGTTTACCATAACAGGCTCTATGCTAAGTACTTTATATTAATTTAATGCCTCCAATGAGCCCATCAAATGATCCTTATTTTATAAATGACACAAATGTAGAGAGAAAAAAAAAAAAACAACAGTACTCAGTGAGTAGTTTTTAACCCTAGGGTCATACTTAGGAATTCCTGTTGGTCAAAGAGAAAAACAAGACAAAGATATTGATATTAGGAGTGAGAAGTACATTTGAGATCATTTGATCATTATTTCTCCAAGTGAACTCTTTAGGAAAATACCCTGAGATAACAATCTTATAAAACAGCTCTCAATTAAAATTTTTAAAATGAAAGGAGATATGAGACAAAATAGCATTCATCAAATAAGGTTGGAGACGATTGCTATTTTTTAATTTCTCTTGGTCACTCTTAATTTCTGAGTTGTTTTATTTCTTTTACAAATTCATGTCACCTTTAAACTCAGAGTTAAGTCTTAGATTGGCAAGATAATTCACTTGGATAGTGCACCTACTTTGACATGCATGCAGTCAAGGTCAGAGCCTGACTTCCACCATGCTCAAGAAAACTTTAATACTGTGCTATCTTTCCCTCTCTCCTTTCCCTTCTCTGACAAAGTCAACTCAGAATGGTGAAGCCTCCACAACCAAAACAAAAAAAGTATCGTGAGACCTTTTTCTGTAATTAAAAACAAAATTAGTCTTTTTTTTTTTTCTTAGTAAAGTACAAGTAAAAAGATTAGTGGAGTAATTTAGAGACTGGAGAACAACAACTAACGAAATAAATAAAACCTAAGGATATTTACTTTTTAAAAAAATGTTTACAGTAGTTATTTTAAAAAGGAGACATTAACAAAACCATAGGATAGGAAGGGTACAACTCCACACAATTCCCACTACCAGATCTCTATATCCCATCCTTTCCCCTGATAGCTTTCCTATTCTTTATCCCTCTGGGAGTATGGACCCAAGGTCATTGTGGGTTGCAGAAGGTGGAAGGTCTGGATTCTGTAATTCCTTCCCTGCTGAACATGGGCTTTGACTGGTTGATCCATACTCCCAGCTGTGACAGGGAGTAACCAGCTGTTACTTTAAAATTCCCCTGTATTCAAACTAACTTTGAGTTCCCCCTTTTCATCTTAGGTTTAGATGTTAAGTTCCCCCTTTTTATTCTTGTTTTTGAAAAGCCCAGTTGTTTGCTAAGTGAAAGGCCCCTTGCCCTTTCCCTTTGAAGAAGAGGACTAATCAGTGAAGGCCATCAGGTGTTTTGCAGAAGTTCTGTATGAGGGCTAGCGTTATCAGGACCTCTGCACAGCATTAGAGGTACGCTGGTCCCCAGATGGTATGGTTAGATGGAAGGGGGATGTGAGGACCTTATACCTGGTTAAGTCTTACTGGTTGTGTGGTTTTGCAATGCTTGAAATTAGCCCGCGCTTTGCTTTGTATGGACCCCGCTTTTTGCTTGATTTGAAATGATTAGATTCTGCGTTTTCTGTAACATGTAATTGGACATAGATTGTAAGATGGAGTGTACCCCCTCCCCAAATGTGTTCTGAATTCCTATAAATTGTGTGGACTGAGACTTGTTCAGGGTCGAGCTTGGTAGACTGCTGCCAGTCACCATCTCGGCCCGGATTCGAATTCGTCAATAAACATCTTTTGCTTCCTTGCAGTGGATGGTGGTTTGATTTATGCTCGCTAACACCAGCCTGCCTCTCTCTTTCCCTATAGGGTGGGTCTCTGGGGAAGCAGAGCTCCAGGACACACTGGTGGGGTCCTCTGTCCAGGGAAGTCTGGTCAACATCTTGCTGGCATCTGGAACCTGGTGGCTGAAAAGAGAGTTAACATACAAAGCCAAACAAATTGTTGAACAATTATGGACCTAAAGGCTGGAATAGTGCAGATGAAGTGTTGGGGGGTACTCACTGCATGCTATTGTGTACTTTTGCTTTCAGGTATATATTTTGCCCTAGTTTATGGATACGTGAGAACATATGCTCTATCTTAGGGGACCTGGTCTATATCTTGGTTTTGGGACTTTCTTAGGAAGTGAACCACCTGGAATGGAAGTAGAGAATACTATGAAAGGAATGGTCTCACCCGAGTATTGAAGCTGAAGAGTTGTCATTCCATGCCTGACATCTCTGGACACAGTCTGAAGTGAAGCATGTTGAGGTGGCAGTTGTTGCGTTGATTAGATTGTGATGGGCGGATATAGTATTATTTGATATGAATTGAGAGAAGCAAGCAGGATGCGCCCCACCCTAAGGTTCCAGGACTGGGGGAAAAGGATATTTACTTTTTTAAGGGCTATATAAAAAAAAAGAAACAAAATAGAATCATAATATTGGATCTTTACAAGAAAATTTTACAAGAAAATTTTCTATCTCTTTGTAGAAAAAATTACCAACCCCTATAATAATCATCCTTTCTGAAATTATGGGTACAATTTCTTTAATTTACATAGTATAGTTATTAGTTCCACCCCTATTTTTACTAGAGGATTAATTAATTTGTAAAATAATTAAGTGGCAAGTGAATAAAAGTGCTTATTAATGTTGTAACTAAGGGTACTTACTTTTAGGAAGTCATGTGCTTTACAATTTCAAGTGTACAAGACATACAATTTATTTTCTTAAAAGTTTGTTTTGGGAGTTGGGTGGTAGCGCAGCAGGTTAAGCACATGTGGTGCAAAGCTCAAGCACCCGAGTAAGGATCCTGGTTCTAGCCCTGGCTCCCCACCTGTAGGGGAGTCACTTCACAAGCGGTGAAGCAGGTCTGCAAGTGTCTATCTTTCTCTCCCCCTCTCTGTCTGCCCCTCCTCTCTCCATTTCTCTCTGCTATCCAACAACAATAATAACTACAATAATAAAACAACAAGGGCAACAAAAGGGAAAATAAATAAATATAAAAAAATTTAAATGTTTCTTGCTCTACTTGGGGAGTTGAACATTAATGTCAATTTAAGTTCCCTTTATTGTCATGGGTGAGATTTAATTTTGAGGTAGCCAATTGGTTACAGAGTATAAGTTGGCACTGATAAGAAATGCCCTATCTTTTCTACTCCTGGGTTACTGGCCTGTTTCACAATTTTATACAACCCTGCTTCTAATTCATATAAGCACTCCAATCCTTTCTCAACAGTTACATGGACTCAAAACAGAAGCTCCCTTTCTGCTTTGACAATTAGTGCTGTGAGTGAGTTAGCATTTGTTTATTCCCAAAGAAGATATTACTATTAGCTTCATTACATGGTACTGTGATGCAGCTTTTATAGCATTTGTTATATGAAAGTTTTCTCTTTTTAAAAGGTGTTTGTCTTGAGTGCACTCTGTGTAGTGCACATTATACAATGTGCAAGGACCCAGGTTCAAACCCCCAATCCCCACAGCAAGGGAAAGGCTTCATAAGCAGTGAAGCAGTACTATAGGTATCTCTTTATCTCTCCTTATCTCCCTATCTCAATTTATCTCTAGCTCTGTCAACAAGTAAATAAAATTAAATAAGAAAGAATTCAAAAAAAAGATATTTTTCTCATGGTTTCTAACATTTTGTGTGTGTGTGTGTGTATGGAAAAAGTATCTTTTTTTAAAAAAATTGTTCTTTCAGTTTACTGTGATTACCAATATGTACTCTACACTCAAATATTGATTCAAACTAATGAATAATCTCTCATTATAGTAGACTTGAACTACTATAGTTTTGTCAACTTCTGAGTTAGTGTACACAGCAGAAATAAACATACATTTCCATTGTCCTTTTACTGAGAATTGTCTTCTGTATTATAAGCTGAAATTTTGTGCATGTGTATTTATAAATGACACACTTGAAGCTCTCAAAAAACTTCAAATAAATACCAGAAAATGGAATTAGAACAAGTAAGCTCTTGATGAAGTTTTCTTAAATAGTTCTTTTTCTCTTTTTATTATCTTTATTGGATAAAGACAGAGAGAAATTGAGAGTGTCAGGGGAGATAGAGATAGAGGTAGAGGTAGAGAGAGAGAGAGAGAGAGAAACCTGCAGACCTGCTTCACCACTCAGAGCCTTACCCCTGCAGGTGAGATGCAAGGGCTCAAGCCAGGCCTTTCTTTGCACATTGTACCATGTGCCACCACCAACAACCCTAAACAGTTCTTGATGTGAAGATGAGATGGCCTTTAAGTGCCTCATTTTCTCATGTTAACATTTGTTTCCCACTCATTTGCTATCAAAATGTACTTTTCTATGTGTAAGACATACTGCTTTACACATACTATTTGTCAGAGCAGACTGTTCGATCTTGACCTGAATATCATGTAGCAGTTTCAATGAAGAGCCAAAGCAGATATGCAACTATAGGGCAGCCATGCAGAAAGATATAAACTAGAACAGATCAGTTTATTTTACCAAGGAAATGTTTTGTCACGAGAAAGTTTTCACATTCCCTGATAAATCACATTTAAAAATTATGGGTGGTTCTAAAAGTGTTTCCCAAGAAATCACTAGTGAGAGAAATAAGGTAGTATTCGATATAACATGGGCAAGTCATAATGTATGTGGAAAGGTTCCTAGACTCAGAGAATAACATATGTGCAAGCCCAATAAACAAATGTACCAATTAAGACTCACTGAAAAGTAAATGATGTGTGTCTAGGCCTGCCTAAGATAGCATAAGTCAATCTAGGCAGTTTAAGTAATATAGGCACTAGTGGTCTCAGAAGAAAGTTAGATTCATAATCAAGGATTATCAAAAACTTGAATGTTCCTCACTACTACTTTCTCATATTACTTATTTGTTCATTAAGTGTGGGTCTGATTGTGACATCAAAAGATGATGTGCTGCAATCTAAACTGTGAATATTCAGTTACTGAAATATTTTCTAATGTAACTCTAACTTGATAAGGGAATTTTTAATGCAAATTCAATCATTCATTCTTCTTGTCCTCACTGGGGCTTCACTGGTGTAGGTGAACTTTTTTTTTTCCAGAAAGAAGGATACAGAGATAGAAAGACACTATATCACAAAAACAAAATAAAACAAAAATAAAAATAAATCCTGGAAAGTAACATTAAACAGTACATGAAGAAGTCAAACATAAAGGCTGTGATGATATATCCAATAAGCAAAAGGATCAGAATAGAATGAAAAAGCACACACACACACACACACACACACACACAGCTAGTTGTTAATCCCTAAATCTGAAACTTAATGACATTTTATTTCAAGGATAATGACTTTCGTTATCAGTTCTAAAATTGTTTATATTAGTAAATCAGAAGATCATTTATGATAATTCCCCACTAGTTAAAATCTATATAACACATCCTACAGGTTGTTTAGTTCCCCTACATAATTTTCAAATTCTTTTTAATTTTTTTAATATTTAATTTTCCCTTTATGTTGCCCTGTTTTTCATAGTTGTTGTAGTTATTATTGTTGTTGTCGTTGTTGTTGGATAGGACAGAGAGAAATGGAGAGAGGAGGGGAAGCCAGAGGGGGAGAGAAAGATAGACACCTACAGACCTGCTTCAATGCCTGTGAAACGACTCCCCCTACAGGTGGGGAGCCGGGGCTCGAACCGGGATCCTTATACCAGTCCTTGCATTTTGCGCCACGTGTGCTTAACCTGTTGTGCTACTTCCTGACTTCCATATTTTGTAAATTCTAAGTCTCTAAAATAAAAAAAATCTTGAAAGCAACTATTAAGTCATATTATCTTTAACTGTTCATTAAATCAATACTTTTCAGAGTTGGCTATTTTTACAATACTATCACTTATGTTGTACTACAAATTAATTTAGCCACCTACAATAGTATTCATATCTAAAAAAATTTTACGAGTAGAAAGTATCCAATGGACTAATTTCTGAATAATGTAACACATTTTGGATACAACATTTTTATTAGTGATCTAATATTGTTTTACAAAGTTAATAGATAACAAGGGTATAATTCCACATCATTCCCACCACTAGAGACTTGTGTCCCCATTCCCTTCAATGGAAACTGCAGTAATTTTACCAAGGTCACAGATATGAGTTTATTATTATTCTCTATAACTATATATTTATATTCATTTGACTTTTTTTTTTCCTATGGTCCTGCCTTCATTTCCAAGTCATACCTATACCTATTACTACTTCTGAATGTCTTTTTTCTTCTCTATCAGGATCCTGATGGAACTGGAACTTAGAGCCCTCTGGTCATAGTCCCCTAAAATTTCTTCCCAAGGTCAGGTGGTGGCACACATGGCTAAGTGCACACATTACAGGGATCAAGCCACTGGTCCCTACTTGCAGGGGGAAAGTTTCACACACAGTGAAGCAGTGCTGCAGGTATCTCTGTTTCTCTCCCTATCTCTCCCACCTATTTCAATTTCTCTCTGTTCAATAATAAGTATTTAAGAAAAAATGTCTTCCCTTCTGGGAGTACAAACTACAATTCTCTATGGGGTGAAGAAGGTGGGTGTTCTGGCTACTGTAACTGCTTCTCCCCTAGACATGGACATTGGCAGGTCAATCCATAGCCCCAGCCTGTTTCTATCTTTCCTTGGTGGGGTAGGGCTCTGGAGAGGTGAGGTTCCAGGACACAGTGGTGAGGTCGTCTGCCCAGAGAGGTCAGGATAGAATCATCTGCAACTTGGTGGCGGAAAGGCAGTAAGATATAAAGCAGGTCAAATTGTTTAACAAACAGATACCAAAAAGTAGGAATAGAGCAGATGAGATTAGAAATCCTAGGGTGGAAACATACTAGGAAGACAATATTTTATGTAAGTTCCTAAGGGCCCATAACTTTAGTAATTTTTTTTTTGCCTTAGCTTGATAGCTAACATGCAGATGGACTAAAAATATTGTCTAGGAAGATGTGTCAGTGATGAGAATACAGCTCGAAAGCTAGATAAGAGCAGAGAGTAGCTCTCAAACCAAGAAAATATATAGTTAGTTGTTTATCCCATCTATATGGCCTAGGGCCCATGTATTTAGCACAGGAGCTTGTGTAACCTCTGTGTCTGATCTCACAGTCCATGACCACATTTGGGAATATTCTAGGCTACACTCGTTTCAGGACCAGTTTTCCTTAAGTGGTAGAGCAGGTTGACCCAGCCTCCCTTTCAAGAGTGGGGCCATCCTTACCATTACTACTTTACAGTGAGAGGCTCACAAGAGGTCTTATGTTTTTTTCCTTTTTTAAAATTTTTTATTTATAAAAAGGAAACATTGATAAAACCATAGGATAAGATGGGTACAACTACACACAATTCCTACCACCAGACCTCTGTATCCCATCTTCTCCCCTGATAGCTTTCTTATTCTTTAACCCTCTGGGAGTATGGACCCAAGATGATTGTGAGATGCAGATATTTCTAATGGAAGTGAACAGTGAAGGTTGAGAGAGGGATGCGTTAGCAGTCTTGGCCCATATTGTCTATGAGGGAATCCAAGGATTCCTTAAGGGCCTAGATGATACGTTGACCAAAAAGGACATCATTAAATGAGCCAGTCTCTTGTCCTTATCTTTTGTAGTTCTTATTTTATCTGATGAGCTTAGACTTTATCCCAGTTGTTAAAGTGCTCAGTGTTACTTGTATCCAAACTGGTATTAAGTTTATGGGGTCTGGTTTCAAGTTAGGGAGAAAATACACCTTTTAGTTAAGGATTTTAGTTAAGTCAACCTTAAGTTTTACTACATTTACTTGTATGGTGAGTCTAATAAAAGTTGTCATAGGGACAGTAATTGTCCTTTAGTTGATATATTATTTTTTGCCAGTATACCTCTTAGACAATTGTATACAGTGTTTCTTCTAAAGCTTATCAAGGGGTGACAATAATACCGATACTGTCAGAAGAGATTAGGAGATTTACTTTCTTTTGTGTAGTTAGTTGAGCACATAAAGTGAGGGATAATGGGTATGTGATGAGAGTGAGTAGGCCTAAATAGTAAATATTTGATTAGACAATATATGGCACCTTTTTTATGCCTTTCTACTTGCTTGCTGGGTTTATTAGGTCTAAGCCTAATCACAGAGGAATATTAAGCACTTTTATTTTGAGGTATATAGTTGCCCCTAATTTATGAATATATGTATATGTGTATATGTACATGAACCCAGTCCCCTAGGCCCTATCCTATATCTAGGATCTGTAACATTATTAGAGAATGTGCCTTTGAAATGGAAGTAGGTAGTTCCATATGTTAGGAAAGGTCTCACCAGATTATAGGAGTAGGAAGGCTAACATTGGCTAATAATTAGAAAGCACTAAATAGACTGAAATATACCCATGAAATCTATGAGTGGCACTAATAGTTTTATGTAGAAAACAGAAAACAAATTGCATATTGGAGTAACATTTATTTATCAGCAATGCTGTGAATATTTTAAAATAATTCAATATAGGCACTGTAGAATTCCACACTACCCTCGACATTCAAAGATATATACAGATACAAATGATATATTATGTTTTTAAAAATGACAAAGGGAATATTAATACTGGATGACTTTTAATCAATTCAACATTATTATACATAAGAGAAGAAGTTCACATTCCCTCACAAAGTCAGCAGCTTCATATTTACATAGTATTATTAGATCAATTTAAAATGTTAATCTATGATACAACAGTGCTACTTCAGAAAACATAAAAATATAGTCTTTTTTTAAAATAGCCATGCTCCCATTTTTTTTTTTGTGAAATCTAGTTGGCTCAATATAATGTTAGCTGAGCACTTTAAAAAAGCACAACAGATATTCATCAGCTGTAAAACTTTTAAGATGATTGTTAAACAGAATAGACAGAGGGCTCATCATCACTTATGTCTGAATCATCTTCATCTATTCCTTCAATGACTGATTTTTTCCCTTTACAACAGGATACAATGAATCCAATCAAGAATACCTGCAAATTAAAACAAGCCATATGTTATTTCTTGAGTTTATTTATAAAAAAATAGCTTTAAAAATCCATTTCAAACATCCAAGTCAAATCATTCCTGGTATATATGTACTTACCCCAAGAAAGGCCCAATTACCAAAATAGTATGCAGCACTAAAGAACCAGAACTTGTGAAGGAATAGGTATGTCCGAGTAACAGTACACTGATCTATAAAAGCAAATAAAAGGGCTATGGTGAGACAGCTTCTTTCTTAAAACAAGTCATTAAAACTGCATCTAAAATTTTCGTAAGCATGTAATAACAAGGTCATATAGTCAATGCTAGAGATGGAATTAAAAATTGAGTCTATCACCTAAAGATACTTTCATTTATCTTAACAATTTAAATTGTCATGTAATATGACATTTAAAAATGTTACCAATGTAATTATGAATCTTAAAACATAAAAAAATTACATTGACTAGTTCCATGTATTTGAAATAGAAAAAAAAATTTTGACCCATAGTATCATACATGTCCTAAAACAAAACAGTCTTCAGATGAACATTAAAAACAAACAAATAAAGCAAAATAGAAAAAGAGCAAAGTAATCAGACATGGTTAACATTAAGCTACAATATTCTAAGACTACATCGAGGAATAGTAGCAACTTGATGGCTTCTATGATCCCTGCCACACAACACACACATACACACACATACCCTCTAAAGAATAATACTGAAAGAAATGTCTTGCTATGCATATGGCCCAAGGTAGAGACCAGCAACACATGAGACTGTCATGGTACTGGAAGGTTTGAACCAATTTACATTCCTACCAGCAGTGCAGAAGGGTTCCTCCCCACTTCCTTGCAAACACTTGTTTAAATGTTTATTCTTCACATAACAACATTCTTTAAAAATGTTGTTAGGGGGTCGGGCGGTGGTGCAAAGCACAAGGACTGGCGAAAGGATACTGGTTCGAGCCCCCAGCTCCCCACCTGTAGGGGAGAAGCTTCACAGGCAGTGAAGCAGGTCTGCAGGTGTCTTTCTTTCTTTCCCCCTCTCTATCTTCCTCTCCTATCTCCATTTCTCTCTGTCCTATCCAACAACAAACAGCATCAACAATAATAACCACAAGGGCAACAAAAGGGGGAAAAATGGCCTCCAGGAGCAGTGGATTCATGGTGCAGGCACTAAGCCCCAGCACTAACCCTGGAGGCAAAAAAAAAAAATACATGTGCTTTATATTATATATTTCAATACTACCTGTTATGTCATTTTTAGTGTACATTGACTACCACCACAGTCATTACTATAATACATAACACCTACTATAGATACATTTTTAAAAACAACACTTAGTGCTAGTTTGGACACCCAGTGATGGTACACCCAATACCATGCACAAGGACCTGAAGTTGAGCACCTATTGCCCTATCCCCACCTGCTGGGGAATATGACTCAAGTGGTGAAACAAGCCTGCAGGTTCCTGCCTTTCGCTTTCCTTCTATTTCTCCCCATCAGTTTTTCTCTGTCTTAGAAAGAAAGGGGAAGGAGCAAAAAATGGACACCAAGAGCAGTGGATTTGAAGTGCAGACACCAAGCTCCAATAATAACCTTGGTGGCAAACAAACAAAAAACACTTACTGCTGGCTTAAGTCCTAATGAAGTCATCATCATATTATGATTTCACTTGAAATCAGCATTGAATTAAACTATATCTTTATATTTTATAAAATAAATCATTATAATACATATGCATATGTACAAAGAATTTTGTTTTTAATTCATGAACTATGTAGAAAGAATTCTAAATCAAACATTTTGTTTGAAAGGAAAGGTCACAGGAGATTGGTTTGTTAGACTGTTTATCAAGGCCCATATGCGTAAAGTGTTAGACATTAAGCCTGAGCTTTCCAGCTCCATCTCAAGTATTCCATGTGCCAGAGTAATGCTCTTGTGTGTTCTTATTGTCACTTTCCTCTCATAAACAAACAAAATATTTATTCATATCTCATAATTGCCCAGTTATCCTAACTTTGGCTTCTCATTAGGATATTACAACTGTAGGTTATTTTCTAATAAGACACAAGATTTTAACTGTGTATGACAAAAAAAAAAAAACTTGATCTTTATTCTTACATTAATATAAACTATTTGTAAAATGAATTAAGTAAAAAGATAGCATGAGTAGAACAGGATGTTAAGAGTAGAAAGAGGTTTTACCAGGTCAGAAGACAACCCAAGAGAAAACAAGAGCAGTCAGAACACAAAGATTGGATCCAAAGCTTTTGAAAAGTAAAACCTATTAATCATTATTTTATTGTCAATTATATCTATAGCATATATGTTATATAACACACAAAAAAAGATCTCAGCAATCAGCAACATACATTAAAAAAAGGAAGAAAAACTATGTATTAGAAAACAAAGTAATACATTCATCCTAAAATTTAACAAATAGAACAGTTTAAACAATGTTTTGTTAGATTTGAAAGGAAAAGCTGGGTAAAAGAAAAACATGGTGAAAAAACTCATAGGAATTATAAGGCAAACTATATTTTATAAATACACAAACTGTATCAGGTTAATAAAGATAGCACTTGGGGAGTACACTACAATAAAGAATAAGTTTTATAGTGACTATTTTTTAAGAACTAGTACAATTTGTATTGTGTTCTGATTACATTTAAGTAAATTTATGGTATTTTAAAGATGCTAGAGTAAGTATTGCTTATTAGCCATACACAACTTACACAAAAGAATGGAAACTTAAACATCAGTATATAACCTATAGAAATAATCACAGGGCTGGGTGGTGGCATAGCTAGGTGAGAGAACATATTGCAGTGCAAAAGAAACTGGGTTCAAACCCCCAATTCCCTCCTGTAGGGAGAATGTGTCATGAGTAGTCAACCAGTGCTACAGGTGTTTCTCTCTCCATCTCCTCCTCTATCTCCTCCTTCCCTCACAATTTCTCTGTCTTTATTCAAAATAAATCAATAAATGAAATAATAAAAAAAAGAAAAAGAATCACAAACTGTACTAGGGAATGCTAAATAGACAAAGCAAATGTATCTCTTTGTTCTAATTGTTCAAGTCAGGGAAAGTTAAATAAAAAAATAACTATTTATGGGGCTGGGTGGTGTCACACACAGTTGAGTGAATACATTACCATGAACAAGGACAAAGGTTCAAGTCCTTAGGCATCACCTTCAAGACAAAAGCTTCACAAGTGGTAAAGTGGTACTGTAGGTATCTCTATCATTCTCTCTGTTTCCCTTCCCCTCTCAATATTTCTCTGCCCTATCAAACAAATTAAATTACACAAATGTTTTTGTTACTTTAGTTTTTAAATAAAATTTATTTATGGGGTCGGGCAGTGGCGCAGTGGGTTAAGCGTATGTGGTACAGTGGGTTAAGCGCACATGGCGCAAAGCGCAAGGACTGGAGTAAGGATCCCGGTTCCAGCCCCCGGCTCCCCACCTGCAGGGGAGTCACTTCACAGGTGGTGAAGCAGGTCTGCTGGTGTCTATCTTTCTTTCCCCCTTCTGTCTTCCCCTCTTCTCTCCATTTCTCTCTGTCCTATCCAACAACGAACAACATCAACAATGGTAATAATAATAACCACAACAAGGCTACAACAACAGGGGCAACAAAAGGGGGAAAAAATGGCCTCCAGGAGCGGTGGATTCATGGTACAGGCACCGAGCCCAGCAATAACCCTGGAGGAAAAAAAAATTATTTAAAGGACATTACAGAAAATAAAGATTTATTGTCTTGAGTCTCCCACTAAAATACAAAGAAATGCTAAGTATTACTTTCTGTGTTAGTGATGTTGGGATGTATGAGGTAGAAAGTAACGGAGTAGAAATTGACTTTTTAAAGATTAAATTTAGAACATAATCTACATGTAATTTAAGAAAGAAAAAAAAAATCAATGCTTAGGTATTAGCCACCTAAAGCAAGCATCTACAAATAAGTGGCTGTGAAGTTTGACAAATTATCCAAGTTAACTTTGGTGAGAACTTAGAAAACTTATACCTAATTACTGTCACTATACTGTTAAAAGTTGAACTTTTACAAACACAATCAAAACATCACTTAAGAAAAGAAATGAACTTAAACATCAAGTGACATTCTGGAATTCAAGAAGCAAATCCAAGAAAAAATATGCTTGGATCAATACTAATTTTTTGGTCTGCATAGCAACCTCACTTGACAATGGACACAATACATTTGCTATTTCAGCTGGATGATACAAGTCAATTAGATCAATAAGGCTTCCTTTTTTACTCTTACTCTACCTAGAAAATGCTTGTCTATAAATCTGGCTTCCTACACAGATTCCTTCTCTCTCAAGAAAATTCACTTCCTTCTAGAACCTGGTTTCTTTAAGAGTTATATTTACTATGATAAAAAATAATAAACTTAGTAACTAACTCCAAGTTAATCAAGGACTGGATTGACCAGAAACTATCAAATATTTCGAGGAAAATATTGATAGGACTCTTTTCCATCTAAATTTTATAGGCATCTTCAATGATACAAATCCAATTACAAGGAAGACAAAAACAAAAATAAAGCAATAGGACTACATCAAATTGAAAAGCTCTGCACAGCAAAGAAAACACCAACCAAACAGAAAGACACTTTGCAGAATGGGAGATCTCTACATGTCATACAACAGATTTAAGATTAATAACCAAAATATATAAAGAACTCACCAAATTAAGAAACAAATAAACAAACAAAAATTGACCCCATTCAAAGATGGGAAATGGATATGAACAGGATATTCACCACAGATGAGACCCAAAAGGTCAATAGACATATGAAAAAAATGTTCCAAATCATTAATTGTCAGAGAAATGCAAATACAGACAACAATGAGATACGACTTCACTCCTGTGAAAATGACATACATTAGAAACAAATGCTGGAGCGGTTGTGGGAGCCAAAGAACCCTCCTGCATTGCTGCTGGGAATGTAAACTGGTCCAACCCCTGTGGAGAGGAATCAGGAGAATTCTCACAAGGCTAGAAATGGACCTTATGATCCAGCAATTCCCTTTCTAGGGATATATCCTAAGGAATCAAACTCATCCAAAAAGATAAGTGTATATTGATGTTCAGAGCAGCACAGTTTGCAGTAGCCAAAAACTTGGAAGCAACCCAGGTATCCAACAACAAATGCGTGGTTATGTTGTGGTATATAAATACAATGGAATACTACTCAGCTATTAAAAATAATAAATTCACCTTCTTCAGCTTATCTTTGATGGAGCTTGAAGGAATCATGTTAAGTGACATAAGCCAGAATGAAAAGGATAAATATGGGATGATCCCACTAATATACAGAAGTTGAGGGATTAAAAACATAAAAGGAAACACAAAGCAGAACTTGGACTGAGTTTGGAGTATTGCACCAAAGTAAAAGAACTCTGGGCATAGTGGATTTTCAGATGCACCATCAGGGGTGGGGACGGGACACAGACCTTTGATGGTAGGAAACATGTTAAATTACACTCATATTAACTCAAAATTTAATAAATCACTATTTATTCAATATGTCAGGAGAAAAACAGATTAAATATCTGAAGTATGTTAACTGCTTAAGTGTCAGTTCTGACATATTCCTTTATTCTAAGTGCTTAATGTTTCAAATTCATAAACTGAATTCTGACAGTGGGCATAAATTGTTAAAACATATTTCTGAAAATAACTTTTTTTTCAAATATTAAGTTATCTACAAGCTTAGGCCAGACAGATCAGAATAATCTGGGCCTATTAGTATCTTAGATATAATTGTCAGTAGATAACATTAAATGACACAAATCATGGTGAGGTCAAGTGTAATACAGTAAATCCTCACACTGGGATTCTCAAAGTAAACTAAGCTCACAAATAATTTGGTTATAATAATTATCCATTACTTTCTGAAACTCTAAGATTACAATGAACCTTCCGTTATTCTCTTTAAAATCTATACCTCTCTGCAAATAAGTGACTTTAAGCATTTTCTTATATGTTTGTCTGCCCTCTGAATATCTCCTTTGAGGCAGATTATGTTCATGTCCTCTTCCCATTTTTAATTTTTTTATTGCTGAAGTTTATTTCTTTTTCTTTGTACTGCTAAGTTTTTCATACATTTTGATTATAAGTCCTTTATATGATGCAAGGCATGTAAAGATCTCATTCTGTAGTGTGTCTTTCTGTTTTAGTGATGGTTCCCTTTGCTGTACAAACTTCTCAGTTTGAGGTAGACTGATTAGTTTACTTTTGCTTTTGTTTTCCTTGCTGTTGGATTTGAGTCTTTCATGGTTTCTGCTCGAATGTCCATATCTTTGATTTATTTAAAGTTGAATTTTGTGCATGCTGATATGTGGTGGTCCTGTGTTACTTTTAAAAATATATTTTATTTACTTATTATTGAATAGAGACAGAGAGAAATTAAGAGAGGAGGCGAGACAGAGAGGGAGAGATACAGAGAGACACCTGTAGTACTGCTTCACTCCTGAAGTTTTCCCCCTGCAGGTGGGAACCAGAGGCTTAAATCAGTGTTCTTGCACACTGTAATGTGTGTGCTTAACTAGGTGTGCTACCACATGGCCCCAGTCCTATAGCATTTATCTGCACATTTCAACCCAATTTTTCCTAAGACCATTTACTGAGCACTCTATTCTCCATGTAAAGCTTTGGCTACCCTTGTGAAAAGTTAATTCAAGATTTTGAAGACTAAGATTGTTAGGATTCTAAGTCAAGAAAATGGGAGGGGTGGGCTAGAAACTATGTTGCTTGCTTTTTTCCTTACAGATAAATGCCTTAACTCACATGCCATGTCATGTACACACACACACACACACACACACACACACACACACACACCCCTATAAGGAAACTTAATAAACTAATGGACGGTGTCCAACTGTGAGATGGAGAAGTTGAACTACCCTAATACTTCTCAATTTAATAAGAAAAATCAAGAATAAGATTCAGAGGGAAAAAAATACGGCTTTAGTAACTGTAAGAAGATGTTAAAGATAAATATTCTAGATATTTTTCAAAGTAAACCATAAAATAATAAGCACTTATTTCCCACTTTAACTCTAAAAAAAAATTATGGCGGAGCCAAGATGGTGACTTGGAAGCAGCTACTGGCATGAGCTCTGACAACAACTGTGACTCCAAGGAGGTGACTATAGCACAATTCGGGTTAGAAAACAGAGAAAAAAGAAAGTAAATCTTTTTATTATTTCTGAAGTGCACCCCTCCCACCTCCCCCTATAACCAGACCCAGGGTCAGGAGAGTTGCTACTAGCAGGCTTTACCAAGATTCCTGGCTCATCAGGGGTGTCATTCCAACCCTATTCCTTTCTGAGAGCCAATCGGGACCCATCCAAGCTGCAGACTGACTGTTAGGGGTTTTTACTCTGTTCTATTTTATAATTACTATTATATATACTTGTGTCCCTTTCCCCCACTCCTTCAGGTTGATCAAAATTAACTCAATGTATTTTCCATTGCTAGGTGACTGGGTGTCCTATCCATTGGGGAAGGAACTTGTTTCACTCTACCTACCTCCTCTATCCACTCTTCCCACCTTCTCCATCTACCTAGCTAATTAAAAATAACAAACTTTCCTTTCATTGCTCTTTCTTTTCTTTTCTTTTTCTTTTTTATCATTCTTGTCATCCTTTCTCCTTCCTTCTTCTTTGGCTTTCTGAATTCACTGATACTTGTTTGTGAATTATTTTGGGGAAGAAATCTGAATCAGAGTGGACTCTCTTTGTGTGTGTCTCTTCTCTATTTCCCTTTCTCCTCTTGCTAACCCTAGAATTTACAGTGGACAGTAGATTTGCATACTTGTCTATTATTGCTATCCCTTTTTTCCTTTCTCTTTATCATTTGGATTTGGTTGATATTTTTTTCTTGGACTGAAGGCACTGTTTGGCTAACTGGTATTGGTTAAACTGCTTCAATCCTAGCTTCATTTACTATTGTAATTTCCGAGGTTGATGACTGTATTTGTTATAAAGGTATTTAGTATAGTGGAGCTTGTACTAAAAACACATCTGAAAAACAACAGTACATAAAAATAAAAAACACATAAATAAAAAATGGTTAAGCCAAGAAAAAAACTGCTGCTACAATGAATGAAGACAAGAGCCCAGAAGAAACTACAAATCAGTCAGAGGTGACCATAGATAAGAAAACTATGGAAGCAACAATAAACTTAATAACCACAGAAATAAAGACAACTATGGAGGAAAGGGCTAGAAGAATTAAGGAAACAGCTTCTGTACATCCAAAGAAACTATTAAACAAAGAGACCCCTCACAGAATGGGAGAAGATCTTCACATGCCAAACATTAGACAAGAAACTAATCACCAAAATATATAAAGAGCTCAGCAAACTTAACACCAAAAAAGAAAATGACCCCATCCAAAAATGGGCAGAGGATATGAACAAAACATTCACTACAGAGGAGATTCAAAAGGCTAACAAACATATGAAAAACTGCTCTAGGTCACTGATTGTCAGAGAAATGCAAATTAAGACAACACTAAGATACCACCTCACTCCTGTAAGAATGGCATATATCAAAAAGGACAGCAGCAACAAATGCTGGAGAGAATATGGGGACAGAGGAACCCTTTTACATTGCTGGTGGGAATGTAAATTGGTCCAGCCTCTGTGGACAGCAGTCTGGAAAACTCTCAGAAGGCTAGACATGGACCTTCCATATGATCCAGTAATTCCTCTCCTGGGATTATACCCCAAGGACTCCATAACACCCAAGCAAAAAGAGGTGTGTACTCCTATGTTCACAGCAGCACAATTCATAATAGCTAAAACCTGGAAGCAACCCAGGTGCCCAACAACAGATGAGTGGCTGAGAAAGCTGTGGTATATATACACAATGGAATACTATGCAGCTATCAAGAACAATGAACCCACCTTCTCTGACCCATCTTGGACAGAGCTAGAAGGAATTATGTTAAGTGAGCTAAGTCAGAAAGATAAAGATGAGTAGGGGATGATCCCACTCATCAACAGAAGTTAAGGAAGAAGATCAGAAAGGGAAACTAAAAGCAGGACCTGACCAAATTGTAAGTAGGGCACCAAAGTAAAAAACCTGTGGTGAGTGGTAAACGTGCAGTTTCCTGGGCCAGTGGAGGGTGGGAGTGGGTGGGAGGTTGGGTCACAGTCTTTTGGTGGTGGGAATGGTGTTCATGTACACTCCTAGTAAAATGTAGTCATATAAATCACTAGTTAATTAATACGAGAGGGGGAAAATTAATTGTATGTCTCGAAGTTTTTCAAAACACAAACTGAATCTTTTCAATATATAGGCTGTTTAATTGATATGCAGACTCTCTCAAAAGCCTAGACCAAGTAGATCAGAAGCAACCAATAGCACTGCTATATACAAGATACTGGGTACTGTACAGCAAACCCTAACAAAAGGACTTTTCAAATTTAACCCAATTACCAAATAATATGATGATAACATTACCTATTGTCTTTTTGAACCCTAAGACAGCAGGAACCTCACATCTCCACTATAGAGCCTCTACCTCCCCCAGTACTGGAACCATTGGATACGGCCCACTTTCCTGTATGCCTCTCCCAATCCATATCAAATAATATTGCATCTGCTGATCACAACCTAAACAACACAACGATTGCCACCTCAACATGCTTCACTTCAGACTGTGTCCAGAGACTTCACGTGTGGAATGACAACCCTTCAGCTTCATTACTCGGGTGAGACCTTTCCTTTCATAGTATATTCTAATTCCATCTCAGGTGGTTCACTTTCTAACAAAGTCCCAAAACCTAGATATACACCACTTTCTGTGAGAGAGAACATATGTTCACACGTATCCGTAAACTACTGCAAAATATATACCTGAAAGCAGAAGTACACAAAAGTCCTGGGCCAGATGGCTTCACAAATGAATTCTACAAAAGCTTCAGGAAACTGTTAATACCCATACTTCTAAAGCTTTTCCATAAGATCGAAGAAACAAGAACTCTCCCTTCCACCTTCTATGAAGCCAACATCATCCTGATACCAAAAGCAGATAGGGACACAGCAAAAAAGGAAAACTACAGACCAATATCTCTGATGAATATAGATTCCAAAATATTAAAACAAAATCTTGGCCAACTGGATACAGCAGTATATATATCAAAAAGATTGTTTATCACAACCAAGTGGGATTTATCCCAGAAATGAAAGGCTGGTTCAACATACAAAAGCCAATCAATGGCATTCACCACATCAATAAAAGCAAAACCAAACACCACATGATTATCTCAACAGATGCATAGAAAGCCTTTGACAAAATCCAACACCGATTCATGCACAAAACTCGACAAAAAATGGGAATAGACAGGAAATTCCTCAAGATAGTGGAATCCGTATGTAGAAAACCTACAGCCAACATCATAATCAATGGACAGAAGCTGAAAGCATTCCCCCTCAGATAGGGGACTAGACAGGGATGTCTACTATCACCATTACTCTTTAACATAGTATTGGAAGTTCTTACCATAGCAAATAGGCAAGAGAAAGAAATCAAAGGAATACAGATTGGAAGGGAAGAAGTCAAGCTCTCACTATCTGCTGATGGTATGATAGTATACTTAGGAAAACCTAAAGAATCCAGCAGAAAACTACTGGAAGTTATTAGGCAATATAGCAAGGTATCAGGCTACAAAATCAGTGTACAAAAATCAGTGGCATTTCTTTATTCAAACACTAAATCTGAAGAAGACATCCAGAAATCACTTCCATTCACTGTTGCAACAAAATCAATAAAATACCTAGGAATAAAGCTGACCAAAGAAAGTGAAAGACTTGTATACTGAAATCAATTAGTCACTATTCAAGGAAATAGAAAATGATACCAAGAAATGGAAAGACATCCCATGCTCATGGAGTGGAAGAACAAATATTATCAAAATGAATATTCTCCCCAGAGCCATATACAAATTTAATACAATACCCATCAAAGTTCCACCAAACTTCATTAAAAGAATAGAACAAAAACTACAATCATTTATCTGGAACCAGAAAACACCTAAAAGTGCCAAAATATCTTGAGGAAAAGAAACAGAAATGGAGGCATCACACTCCCAGATCTCAAACTATATTATAAGGCCATCATATCAAAAACAGCCTGGTACTGGAACAGAATAGGCACACAGACCAGTGGAACAGAATTGAAAGTCCAGAACTAAACCCCAACACCTATGGACATCTAATCTTTGATAAGGGGGCCCAAAGTATTAAATGGAGGAAGGAGACTCTTTTCAATATGGTGCTGGGAAAACTAGATTGAAACATGCAGATGAATGAAACTGAACCACTTTATGTCACCAGAAACAAAAATCAACTCCAAATGGATCAAGGACCTGGATAATAGACCAGAAACTATCAAATACTTAAGAGGAAAACATTTTCCCACCTAAACCTCAAGGACATCTTTGATGAAACAAACCCAATTGCAAGGGAGACTAAAGCAGAAACAAACCCATGGGACTACATCAAATTGAAAAGCTTCTGCACAGCCAAAGAAACTATCACACAAACAGACCCCTCACAGAATGGGAGAAGATCTTCACATGCCATACATCAGACAAGAGACTAATAACCAAAGTATACAAAGAGCTCTGCAAACTTAGCAACAAAAAAGCAAATCACTCCCCCCAAAATAGGCAGAGTATATGAACAAACATTCATTACAGAGGAGATCCAAAAGGCTAACAAACATATGGAACACTGCTTCGGGTCGCTAATTGTCAGAGAAATGAAAATAAAGACAACATTGAGATACCACCTCACTCCTGTGAGAATGGCATACATGAAAAAGGACAGCAGCAACAAATGCTGGAGTGTTAGGACCATGTGTAAACCTGATAGAGCTTAGGGAGAACCAGCCCCGTCCTTGGATCCTTGGATGGAGGTCTGAGAAGATAACCTCTTGTTAAGTTTCTCTCAACCGAGGTGAGCATAAGGGGGGAAACTCAGAATTGGTTCTTTCCTTCTTGACTCTCAGGCCCACAGAAACCCCAGTACTTCCCTCCATTAACTGCAGGCCACATGGCCGCAGATTCACTTATTCAAAATCACCTTCTGATCACAGAAGAACACACCTTATCACACACTTCATCACACACCTCAGACCCCAGACAAGAGAAATTCCAAACTATATGGCTTTTTGATATCCATCTTCTCTCTGTCTCACCCTATGGGTTTAACCCCTATGCTTCTCTCAAATACCTTTGGATAATTAAGTTGCTTGTGTCATGGAGAATAACTGTCTTATATCTCATCAATTCCTGTCATACCAGCCCCCTCCCTTAGGGGCATGCCGACAGTTAAGAAACCTGTAATTTCTAACATATTTCAGTAATATTCCCTTCATTGTTTTTCTATTTAACTCATGTCCACTTTGCTAATAAACGGATTCCAGAATTCTAAGCACGCTAAGAGTCCCCTGGTGTCTTTTACTTCGTGTCACCCTTATCATGAGTGAGAAAGAACCAGCCTGTTACCTTTCCCCTGGAGACCACCCCAAACCAGAGAGAGAGAGATACTGAAACTGGAGAGGCTGTGGGGACAGAGGAACCCTTCTGCACTGCTGGTGGGAATGTAAATTGGTCCAGCCTCTCTGGAGAGCAGTCTGGAAAACTCTCACAAGGCTAGACATGGACCTTCCATATGACCCAGCAATTCCTCTCCTGGGGATATACCCTAAGGACTCCCTAACACCCAACCAAAAAGATATGTGCACACCTATGTTCATAGCAGCATAATTCTTAATAGCTAAAACCTGGAAGCTACCCATGTGCCCAACAACAGATGAGTGGCTGAGAAAGCTGTGGTATATATACACAATGGAAAACCATGCAGCTATTAAAAACAATGAACCCACCTTCCTTGACCCATCGTGGATGGAGCTAGAAGGAATTATGTTATGTGAGCTAACATAATTTCTTTGTCAGAAAGACAAAGATAAGTATGGGATGATCCCACTCATAAGCAGAAGTTGAGAAAGAGTAACAGAACGGGAAATTCACAGCAGGAGTTGACTGAATTTTGAGTATGGCACTAAAGAAAAAACCCTGGTTGGAGGGTGAGGGTGAATGTTCAGCTTCATGGGGTGGGGGGTGGAGGGTGGAGAAGGAAGTGATGGATAACAGTCTTTTGGTGGTGGGAATGGTGTTTATGTATCAATTTGCAGTCATATAAATCACTATTTAATTAATATGAGGGGAAAAATTGATTGAATATCTCAAACTTTTTAAAGTACATACTGAGTCTTTTTAATACATAAGCTGAGTCTTTGATATGTTGACTCTCTTACAAGCTTAGTCCAGGGAGAACAAAAGCAACTGGCAGCATAGCTATATGCAAACAATGTCCAAGGACATGAACTATGGTGAGGGTGTGTATGATACAGCAAATTCTAACAAAGGGATACTTCAAAGTTAACCCAATTGCCAAACAATGTGATTATTGCAATAACTATCTATTGTCTTCTTAAACCATAAGATGACAGGAATCTCCTGCTTCGTCTATAGAGCCTATGTTTCTCAGAATCATGGAACCTCTGGGGTGGGGCTCACTTCCCTGCATGCTTCTCTCAAGTCAGGCCAAATGATATTGCATCTGCTGATTCCAACCTAATCAATGCAACAAGTACTATCTCAGCATGCTTCACCTCAGACTGTGTACACAGACATCAGCCATGGATTGCCAACCCTTCACCCTCATCACTCGGGTGAGAGCTTTCCTTTCATGGTAGTCTCTAATTCCATTCCAGGTAGTTCACTTCCTAACAACGTCCCAAAACCTAAATATAAGCCAGGTCCCCTAAGATAGAGCGTATGTTCACATGTATCTATAAATTACGGCAAAATATATACCTGAAAGTAAAAATACACAATAATCTTTAGTGAGTCAATACCAAGTTCATAATGAAATAGTGTCTACTTAGACTTAGATACCCTCCTCACCTACTTCCTATTAACAGTTCTCTCACTCACTCCAAAGCGAACCTTATCAAAGCAAGGACTGCAAAAGCTTAATAAGGGAAAAAGACTGGCATACCTTAACCACGACTCTTTAGTCACTATCAGGCCACCCCTTAAGCTGGGGCCCTAATCAGGGAGTCCTGAGTCTCCCAAACTTGATGGTCCTAGACGTCAAAATAAATCCCTCTTTCCATTGTTTCCAGTCATCTCTATCAGGAACAACAAAATAGACCCCTCTGTGGGCCCCTATAGGACCTTGCCCTCAACCTAGATCAACAATGGTAGAGAATGTTCCATCCTCCAAAGGGATGATGGAGAACATACTCTATGATACACCTAAGGAAGATGGGTCGATCCTGGGGCAGCATGGAATGTTCCTACTCATGACCACAGAATGTGACCTCAGATCTAGAGGGATACAGAGGTCACACAGGCTGCTAAGCTAATTATGGGCCCCAGATCACATCAAATTGATGGGGTTTACAGTAATATTTATACCCCTTTCCCATACTAGCAGGATGCCGACCAGACTTCCCTGGACAGACAACCCCACCAATGTGCCTTGGAGCTCCGCTTGACCAGATCCCTTCCCCACTAGGTAAAGAGAGAGACAGGATGGGAGTATGGATTGACCTGTCAATGCCCATGTTCATCAGGGAAGCAATTACAGAAGCCAGACCTTCAACCTTCTGCATCCCACAATAATCTTGGGTCCATACTCCCAGAGGGTTAAAGAGTAGGAAAGCTATCAGGGGATTGGTTGGTATATGGAGGTCTGGTGGTGGGAACTGTGCGAAGCTGTACCCCTTATCCTATGATTTTGTCAATGTTTCCTTTTTATAAATTAAAAAAAAATACTTTGGGTTGGGTTAGGGGGAGAATACAGGTCCTGGAAAAAGATAACAGAGGACCAAGTGGGGGTTGTATTGTTATGTGGAAAACAGAAATGTTATGCATGTACAAACTATTGTATTTATTGTCACATATAAAACATTAATTCTCCAATAAAGGAATAGTTTTAAAAAAAAGAAGCCAGACCATCCACTTTCTGTACCCCATAATGACCCTGGGTCCATGCCCCCAGAGGGTTAAAGAATAGGAAAGCTATCAGGGGAATGGGATGTGGAGTTCTGGTAGTGGGAATTGTGTAGAACTGTACCCCTTTATCCTATGGTCTTGTTTATGTTTCCATTTTACAAATAAAATTTTAAAAAATAACCCACTAGGGAAAGAGAGAGACAGGATGGGAGTATGGATTGACCTGTCAATGCCCATGTTCAGCGGGGAAGCAATTACAGAAGCCAGACCTTCAACCTTCTGCATCCCACAATGATCTTGGGTCCATACTCCCAGAGGGTTAATGAGTAGGAAAGCTATCAGGGGAGGGTTTGGTATATGGAGGTCTGGTGGTGGGAATTGTGCGAAGCTGTATGCTGGTCCCTGTTCAGGCACCAAAATGCCAGACTAGTTTCGCGGGCGTGAGACAGATGACCAGGGACTCATGGCTGAGCTGGGAACACAGTTCAATTTTTACTGATGAGCGGGAATGCAGTGCAATTAGTCTAATCTCTATTCATTAGAAAATCCTTTCCTTTATATATCCTGAGGCAGGCGCAAGTGTCAGGTCGGAAGAGAAAGTACGTAGGATAGGGTGTGGGGAGAAGGAAAAAGCACGCGAACCAGTGGGATTAAACGGTGGAAAACAGGCTGTGAGTAGGAGAGGGGTCGGAGTGGAAAAAGAGTGATAACCAGTGGGGATTAAACCAGTGCAGGTCTCAAACAAAACAATGATTATGTAAATAGACCATAGTGTTAAGCAATACAAGTGAACCTAACGTGATGATCAAAACAGAAGGGGTCTTAGAAGCAGAATTAGAAGCATACCATCAGCTGTACGCCTCTTATCCTATGGTTTTGTCAATGTTTCCCTTTTATAAATAATTTTTAAAAATTACTACTTGTTGAATGATTTTGTTAAACAAAAATACAAATTTATAATTATACCCATTGGTATATCTATTAACTCATTGTCTTCAGTCTAGATTCCCTTTCTATTCACCTTCATGTCCTACCAAAAACCTTTTCCATTTAAAAATAACTCTCATCATTTATTTATTTGCTTATTTATTGGATAGAGATGGAGAGAAGTTGAGAGGAAATAATCGGGAGAAAGACAGATACCTGCAGCACTGCTTCACTACTCATGAAGCTTTCCTTCCCAGGTGGGGGTAAGGGGTATGAACCTGGGTGAGCATTATAACCTTTGTGCTCTACTGGAAACACCAGCACCTGGTCCCTTTTACTTTTTCTTCATTTTTCAATGTTATTGCCAACTCAATTATTAGCTGATGACCAAAAGTTATACTCCCCAACAAAGAGAGACAATAATGTAAAATACCAACTTCCTGTCCATTCTTGCAAATAAATTTCTACCTGACTTTATATCCTTCTGTCCTTCCTTAAAATCTATAAAGAGGTAGCTAGTAGGCCTATTTTAGTTATATTCCAAAGGGCCTGTGACTATACTAGTTTTTTTCTTTTTTTTTTTCCCTGAGCTTGAAATCTGATATGCAGGTGGATCCAAGTTATTATCTGTTATGATGTCATGGCTGGAAAAAAGACCAGAAAGCTGGATCAGGGGAGAGAGTAGCTCCCAAATATGTGAAAGGTGTATAAATATTGTTGACTGTAAACCCCATCGGTTTGATGTGATCTGGGGCCCATATTCAACTTAGGAACTTATGTGACTTCTGCATCCCTGTAGGTCTGAGCTCACATTCTGTGGTCATGAGTATGAACATTCCAAGCTGCCACAATATCAGGACCCATCTTCCTCAGGTGTAGCATAGAGTATGTTGTCCATCCTCGCTTAGGAGAACCGCCCCCGCCCCAACTCTTCATCTGCACTATTCCAGCCTTTAGGTTCATGATTAATCAACAACTTCTTTGGCTCAATATGTTAACTCTCTGTTCAGCCACCAGGCTTCAGATGCTACAATGATGCCAACTATACTTCCCTGGGCAGACAACCCCACCAATGTGTCCTGGAGCCCTACTTCCCCAGAGCCCTGCTCCACTAGGGAAAGAGAAAGAAAGGCTGGGAGTATGGATCAACCTGTCAACACCCATGTTCAGCGGGGGAAGCAATTACAGAAGCCAGACCTTCTACCTTCTGCACCCCAAAATGACCCTGGGTCCATACTCCCTGAGGGATAAAAAATAGGAAACCTATCATCAGAGGGGTGGGATATGGAGTTCTGATGGTGGGAATTGTGTGGAGTTGTACTCCTCTTATCTTATGGTTTTGTCAATGTTTCCTTTTTATAAATAAATTTAAAAAATCTATAAAGAGGGACCAGGTTATAGTTCACCCAGCAGAACACCACATTACCATGTATAAAGACCAGGTTCAAGTCCCCATCCCCACATGCTGGAGGGAAGTTCATAAGTGCTGAGGCAGTGCTACAGGTCTCTCCTCTTTTTTCTTCTCTCAACCCCATCCACAACCCCAACCCCTAGTCTGTCACCTTCTATAACATGAAATCTAGAGAAATTCTATTTAGCTATATAACTATCGTATGCTATACAAGGTATTGTCTTTGTAATTCTTATGCAGAAACTAGATAATATTGGCCTATTATTCATGTTTTCTGATGTTCCTTCTCAATCCATATCACTGTTCCTAAAATCTTTTTGTTGTTAAAAAAAAAAAAAGTGATTCCATCTCTCAGAGTTTCCATAAATATTGAGACAAATTCATTTCCTGCTTTTTATCCCTTTGTATTCAATACAATTCATTTTTATATTGATCATTAGCACTAACATTTTTCTCATTTCTTTCAGTCTTTACTGTACCTTATGTCCCTGATCTTATATTGATTTTTCCCCATACTTTCAATTTTCAGACTCTTCTTATAATCTTCTGAGTTTCTATCAAAATGCCTGACATTGAATGTTTCTGATACATATTAAGCCAACTAATAATTCCTGAATTTTTTTTCTCTAACCCTAGCATTTTTTTTTTTAAAAACCAGAGTACTGTTCAGCTCTGGTTTATGGTGATGCAGGGAACTGAACCTGGGACTTCGGAGCCCCAGACATGAGAGTCTCTTTGCATAATGATTATGCTATCTACCCCTCACCACTAGCATTCATTTTTATCTTTTCTTGTTGGCAGCAATACTTACAAGTCAACCAAAGGGTCACTCTGGGAAGTACTATTTCTATCATTTTAGTTCTAGTTCTAGTGAACAGAAATATTCACAATCCACCACTACTTTTTTCCCTCCATTCCACATACACACAATGCTTAGTGCAGACTTCCATCATCTCTCTTGGATTAATGGAAATAGTTCCCTTTGGTAACTCCCACCAAATTATTTCTGTGCTCTCATCTTATTTTCAAATCCATTTCTATATAACTACTATAATTAAGTTACTGAAAATGTCAGGTCATAACTTCTATTTTAATTTTAAAACTTTTCAATAGCTCTTCATTTTCCAAAATCGTTTGTGATTTAATTCCTAATTCTGCAATTTTACTTCCTTCCTCCTCCCAACTTCCTTAACTGTAATTTAATTAACAAAACAAAAAAAGAAAGAAAAATTTTAAATTTTATTAACACAAATCCATAGCATTTAAAATAATTTTACTTAAAATTCTGTCATCTTGTTTAGCACAGACTTCCCCTGATGAACATACCAAATTCTCTTTAACCTTGTAATATAATCCTTTTCTTTATGACTATCACTGTATAATCTCACAAAGAAATAACAAAACAAAAAAATTACAAAGATGGTAATTTCTTCTTGCAGGTTATCCCTGTACCTTTTCTATTACTCTGTCACACTACATAGCTGATTCATCTAAAAACATTCAGAATTTACTTTCTTTATAATAGTGCCCACAAATGATCTATAAAAAATACTCAATATATTTGAATTTTTTTAAAAAAGCATTTTGAAGAGTAGACAAAAACAGAAGAGGTTGAAAATATGAATCTAGAATCCTGAGTCAGGACAGAGAACTTTAATATTCTAAGAGAAAATTTATCTTAACAGAAAAGAGAAAAATGACTCTTTCAAATAACAGAGTACTTCGCAAAATGTCTGGAACATAGTCCTATGCTCTTTAAATTTAAATGTTATTGTTATTAATACTATTACCATCAGTGGAAGTGACAAGATCTGGGTGAACTAAAAGTTTTTATAGGTCATAGTTTTGGTCTCAATCTCAAGAATTGTAGCCTTTGCCAAAGCTCTTCAGTTTTTCAAGAAAAATAAATCATTTAACAATGATTTCTTCATTTTTAAAAAGATTTTATTTATTCATTAATGAGAAAGATAGGAGAAGAGAGAGAAAGAACCAGACATCTCTCTGATACATATGCTGCCAGGGAAGCAACTCAGGTCCTCATACTTGAAAGTCCAATGCTTTATCTACAGAGCAATCTCCCGGAGCATAAAGAGTGCTTTCTACTTATTTATTTATTTATTTATTATTGAGAGGGAAGGGGAAATAGAGAGGGAGAGAGACAGAGAGACACCTGTAGCCCTGCTTCACCATTCTTCAAGCTTTCCCCCTGCAGGTGGGGATCAGGGGCTTGAACCTGGATCCTTGTGCACTGTGATGTGTGCACTTACAGGTTGCGCCACCAACTGCCCCTGTAAGAGTGCTTTCTTATTAGATTAGTACATGTGGTAAATAATAGCCAACTTTTGTGATGGATTTAAAATGATCTTTTCCCTTATGGAAATCTTTTTTTTCACCAAGAAACTGTATGGGAAAGAGACCAATTTCTTCATGCCGAAAGTCGCTTTGTTACTATGTATTAAAGCAAATACATCAAATGATTAGTAAAGGGAAATACCAGGCTATTCTTATTTATTATTATTTTTAAACTTTAAAAAAATTTAATTTATTTTGAGAGAGGTGCAGAGAGAGAAAAGAGAAACACCAGAGCACTGCTTAGCTCTGGTTTGTGGTATAGCAAAAGATTGAACCTGGGTCTTTTGGAGCCTAAGGCATGGGATTCTGTTTGCATAACCATTATGCTATCTCCCCACCACTATTATTATTTTTTAAAGACTCAGCCACCAACCTGGGAAAAAGCCCTGAAGCCTAACCAATGAGAGGCCAAACTGAATAGTCTATCTGTATTTTTCAAAAATCTTTATTTATTTGATAGACAGCCAGAAATTGAGCACGAAGGGGGAGCTTGAGATGGAGAGAGACAGAGAGACACCTGAAGCACGACTTCACCACTTGCAAAGCTTTCCCTCTGTAAGCAGGGACCAGGGACTCTAACCTGCATCCTTGCACACTATAACATTTACACTCAACGAGGTGCACTACCACCTAGCCCCTCTTTTTTATAAAGTTATAAATTCCAAAATGGTTTTTACCTTCAGGAGCATCTGCATCACATCTCTTTGGCACAGAAAGGGATGAATTACCTTTATGGTCATCAGAAGTGATATTGCTCTGAAATATGAAAATGCAGTGAAATGTGAATATTCACATATTTTGATTAAAAAGTTGTTACATTATAAACTTTATACTGATTTCTCTTAAACTTTAGTAAATATACTAAAGTGTGAATTTTATACAAAATTACAATTAGAAAAAAACAGCATTTTAAATTTAACATTAGCATTTTTTTCCAACATTCATTAGGATTTTAGGATAAAATAACTTTTCCTCAAATAACCAAATTTTTTATCTTTCCATTGTTGAACAAGAGAAGAATACCTCTGTTCATTTAAAATCATGGCCTTTCTCCTTTTGTTCACAGAAGAATGTTTAATAAGCATGACCTTGTGAACTAGACATAAGGGATAGGGTAAATGGAGAATCAAAGTTACAAGAAATAATAAATATGATTCAGATGATCTAGTATTGTGTTTGCAAATTAAGATAATTCCTGTAGCTTCATGGACATCTGCCACCTTTGTTCCAACCACACTATTAATAATAATCATTTTTAATTTGTCAACATCAATCAGTATTATGCTTGGTACTAATCAAGAATTTGGTATGTTTACTGGACTTTTTGTGTTCCTTATTATATGTAGAAACAAAGAATTTACAGAAGAATAAAGGAGTGATCTTGGCAGACTAAATTAATAAAGAAAGGCTCCTCTGGAGCAAGGATAAATTAAGCCTACAATACAGATTTGACTTGAATTTGCAGGAAGGAGTTGAAGAAGTACTTCAGGAAAATGAAACTGAAAGATATAAGCTGTCTTACACAGGCTGGGAGTATGGATCGACCTGTTAACACCCATGTTCAGTGGAGAAGCAAATACAGAAGCCAGACCTTCAACCTCTGCATCCCACAATGACCTTGGGTCCATACTCCCAGAATAGGAAGAATTAAAGAATAAGAAAGCTATCAGGGGAGGGATGGGATACAGAGTCCTGGTGGTGGGAATTGTATGGAGTTGTACCCCTCTTATCCTATGGTTTAGTCAATGTTTCCTTTTTATAAATAAAAAATTAAAAAAATAAGCTCTCTTATAATGGTTATCACTGGAGTGGGTGGGTAGGACACAGAATGTTGCATGTTGACTGAAGCATGGACCTAAAATCCTATAATTTTATAATCCTATAAACCATTATCAAATGACTAATAACATTTTTAAAAGTGGCTGAATAAGATAAAATATACTGGATTGTAAATAAATCCAAAGCAACAGAGACTTTTGAAAGATCAACATTAAAAAAAAAAATCAGTGTAAGAGGTAAGAGAATGCTTCTCATGCTAAGAGAAAGTACAGTTACCCACAAACAGTTTTCTTTATAAAAATCTCCCCTGTGAGATTTATAGTACTGATAAGCAGACACTGCTTACTATAGCCTTTTGGGGAGTCTTATCATTGATGTTTCAAAAAATATTGTAGAAAATATGAGCGTAGATGAAATGCTGGGATAAATTCACTAGTTCAGTAGCATGAAATGCCTCTAAAGAACCATATGAAAAAATTAAGTGTTCAGTTTTTTTCAAAAACATGTATGAAACAAAAATGCTCATAAATTGAATAAAAACAATTTTAGGAATGTTAAATTTACCCTGATGAAGTAATCTTGTGACAGTTTTCACAAATTAAAAGGCATTCTTCAATATCACTATCTTTAAACTATGAAGGTATTATCAAGTTTAAAATTTTTCACTTACCTCTATTAAGTAATTTTGGCTTCCATACATAACGTATTGGGGAGCAAGACTATAAATCATATAGCTACTGTGAAGGACAATGAGAAGAAGTATCATACAAAGAAATAAGAGAGCCTGGGGCCTGGTTCTAGCTCTTCTGATTTTATATAACTGGAAAGGAAAAGACAATGACATATTACAACACTATGCTCTTTCTATAATTTTTGTTAATTATAAATAATTTAAGCCCTGCTTGAATTCTAGATGAACACAATTCGAAGATTCAAAGTACTAAGAATTCTTAAATATGCCCCAAAACTCAAGAGTAATTAGGACACTTATTTCCCTAAAAATCTTAAGGTTTAGATTTATGTTTAGTTTAGAATTATTGCAAAGCACCTATAACAAAAGGATCTAATAAAGGATCTGTTACAAAATCAAGACCTAGACAATATATTAATATTCACAAGATCTATTCCTCTACTCCTAGACAAATCTTCTGAACTTATTACATTGTTCAGAGTCAAGATGGTTTGTGAAATACCTCTAATTTCATCTAAAGATTGTATTATTAATGTACTAACAATGTATTTGTGTTAACTATTATTTCATAAGAACAGAATATTACCTGCTTATACTCATTTCTATTAAATACGCTTAACATCTTCATATAACCCTCTACTTTAAAATTCAGTTTATGTTAATGTATGATAATCTGACTACAGATATTTTCATCTGTATGGGAGGAAAACTAAAACATGATTATAAATACTTAGGCACAAAATGATTTGCTTTATTTCACTAGCAGGAAAACTGTAAAATGTCTGTTTTATTAGTAGGTTGTACTATAACTAGAGTTGATAGAAATTCAGCAACTAATATATATTTTCTAGCAATTAAAACAGCATCCTTCTGTTTTACTAGTATATTACACTAAAATGTAAGATAATAGAATTCCAATTCCACATGGGCAACCTAAAAAAAAAATGTACACGTCCCTGATACTTTACAGCAAAAAGCAGCTAAATGTGATGAAATATTTTCCATTGAAAGAAAAGTAAAAGTTTACTAGAGATGTAAGAAAAATTTCTTGTACTTTTAATATATGTAGCATCTCTATCTCTTTTGCCTTATGAAACATGCACAAGGTAACTGAAACTTCGATAGCTATAATTATGTAAAATAAGCAAAGATTATAGAAATAAAGGATTTGACATTTTGAGCTAAAGAAACAATGCTACATACAAAGATTCTATAGCAATAAGCTTTTAAAGTCAAGTTCAAATAAATATTCAGCTGGTTTCTTTATTCAGAGTAAGATGGTTTCTTTATTCAGAGTAAGACTACACAACATAGATTTAAATTTGTTTTAAATTATATTATTTATTATTGGATAGAGACAGAGAAATTGAGAGGGAAGGGGGAGAGAGACAGAGAGATACCTGCAGCCCTGATCCACAACTTGTGAAGCTTTCCACCCTACAAGTGGGGGTCAGGGATTTGAACCTGGGTCTTAAAGCACTGTAATATAAGTGTTTAACCAGGTAGACCAACACCTTGCCCCAGATTTATTCTTTTATTGAATAAAGACAGAGTAATCAAGAGGGGAGGGAGAGATAGAGATGACAAGAAAAGACAACTGCAATACTACTTCATCATTCACAAAGCTCCCCCCCCCCCCAGTAGGAGGGAACAGGAGGCTTGAACTTGGGTCCTTATATATTGTCACATTTAAAATTCTTCATTTAGGGTGAGGGTAGATAGCATAATGGTTATGCAAACAGACTCTCATGTCTGAGGCTCAGGTTCAATCAGTTCAATCCCCCACACCACCATAAGCTAGAGCTGATTAGTGCTCTGGTTAAAAAAATAATAATAACAAAAACAAAAAATAAAACACTTAATTTAACCTAAAAATAAGTATAAGAAAAATTTTCTTATGGTCATCATGTTGTATGGCAATTAAACCTAAACTTTGAACATCTTTTTTTTTTTTTTTTTTTTTTTTTTGCCACCAGGGGTTTTCTGGGGCTTCCAACATACTATTTTTTTTAATTTTATTTATTTATTCCCTTTTGTTGCCCTTGTTGTTTTATTGTTGTAGTTATTATTGATGTTGTTGTTGGATAGGACAGAGAGAAATGGAGAGAGGAGGGGAAGACAGAGAGGGGGAGAGAAAGACACCTGCAGACCTGCTTCACCACCTGTGAAGGGACCTGCCTGCAGGTGGGGAGCCGGGGGTTCGAACCGGGATCCTGACGCCGGTCCTTGAGCTTAGCGCCACCTGCGCTTAACCCGCTGCGCTACAGCCCGACTCCCTCCAACATACTATTTTTAAAAGAGAATATACTCATTTTGTAATCATATAATACCAATCTTATAGTAAGGATCATCTTTTCAATTTCACTGTATTCATGGTGCTTCAATAGGTTTCCATGAAGGCAAACACTAAGGAATATATGACTTCTAGTTTGGTGTTATCTCAGCCTTGGCACTATTGACATTTGAAGCTGGATAAATCTGTTATTGGGTAAGGAAAGTGAAGAGGGGAGGAAGGAAACGTCTCTTATGTAGTGTAGGCAATTTAGCAGAATCCCTAGCCTTTATTCACTATATGACAGCCACACTCCTCTAATTATAGAAACTGAAAATATCTTCAAACACTATGAAAGGTATGGAGATAGAAGGGCTAAATTTCCCATGACATAAAAACTATTGTCCCAGAGAAAAATAAATTTTATGTTATTACAAAGTGAAAAAGTTAGTATTTCCATCAATTTAAGTACCAAGATATTCATAACATTAGAAATCTAAGAGAGTCTCCAACAGTGGAGATAATACACAAAATAATGAAAAATAAAAAGGAATGATGTTGTAATGTATACTCACCCTAATCCAAAAGAACCATATTCCAATATTTCGAATCCCCGCCATTGAAGTAAAAATAAAGTACATAATAATAACTGTTATAAGAATATAGTCAAGAGGAAAAACCTGAAAAAAGGTAAAATTAATATATGAATAACTCCAAAGGTCATGTAAAATTAACTGAAATTTTACTATTCCTATTTAGCAAATACCTAAAATATTAGTGCTGATTGAGATAAGACTATTATAAAAGTACAAAAAGAATGCTCCAATAAACAATTATCTAAATTTACTAACTTGTTTAGTACCATTAGCCTAAGAAAAATTCATTAACTAAAAAATAGGGGAAGAAAATCACAAAAAATTTAAGTGGAATTAATGGAAATAGAGTGTGAGTACATGTCTTCATATATGAATGAGTTCCTACGTTTACTTGCTGGCACTGCATAAAAAAGGGTGGAGTAGCTCAATATTATAAACTATACTATAAAGCAATAGTAATTAAAACTACATGTCACTCAGATTAATAGAACAGAATAAAGAGTCCAGGAGTAAAGCCACAATTAAATAAAAATCTAATATATAACAAAGGAGTTAAAAACCATTCAATAAAGAAAAGAAAGCCTCTAAAATGGTATTAGGAAAATTGGACAGCCACATGTAAAGAAAGATAGCTAGACCTACACTTAATACCATACACCAAAATTAACTCAAAGTGGACTAAAGACTTTGATGCTAGACCTGAGACTGCAGTACATACATGATACACTTCAGGATCTTAAAGATGTATTTGGAGATTCAACTCCATAACTAAATAAAGAATAAACAAATGGGACTTTATCAGATTAAAAACATTCTAGGCACCAAAAAAGACTTCCACAAAGATAAAAGAAAGAGGCAACCAAGCAATAGGAGAACATATTTGTATATAACGCATCTGACAAAGAATTGATGTAAAAAAATTATAAAGAAAGCAAACAGTTCAAGTAAGAAACAATCCAATAAAAAAGTAACAAAAGATATGAATATATAATTCTCTTAAAAAAGACATTCATATGGCCCACAGACATATGAAAAGGTGTAGGATATCATTTGTCAAATTAAAAACACAGTGAGATGCCACCTCATACCTGGAAAAATGGCCAATATCAACAAAACAAGAGATAACAAGTGTTACCAAGGATGGCAATGCAAACTGATGCAACCCATATGGAAAACAAATTGGAAAATATCTTAAGTAAATAAAAGTGGAAATACCTTACAATCCAACACCACCACTCCTAAGCATATATATCCAAAGGGCATGGAAGCACTAATTTGATAAGATACATGCATTCCTATATTCATTGCTGCATTATATGCAACACCCAAAATATGGAAGGAACCTAAATATTCAATGACAGATGCCTGGATAAAGAAGTTATGGAACTAATAAACTTAATGGAATTTAAATTTTAAATAAAAATTTAAAAAAAGATGAGATTGTATCATTTGGAACAAAATGGATTAAACTGGAGGTTATTTTGCTTAGTGAAATAAGAGGTAAAAAAACAAAACAACTGCCTGATGATTTTACTCATATGTTAAATATAGATGAGTAAAAGAAATGAACTTGTAAAAGAAAGAAAAAATGAAAACAAAAAAAAAAGGAAGGAAGGAAAGTTGGATGGATGGGTAACAAAACTGCCTTTTAGACTTTGTGGAAACTGTTGTGATTATCAGCGTTAGTGAATGTGGCAAAAAAAAACTTTGATGGAGGGTATGGTGACTTATACACACTATTTATGGATGTGAAAATATATCCCTGACATATAATTTTATAAAAAAAATAAAATCACTAGTAAAAGATATGGAGAAGTATTCTGAACTTGGCTTCTCTGCCATTTGAAAAAAAATTCAAAATAGAGTTTCTCAGAAAAATGCACCTTGTTTTATAATATACCCCAAATAAAATCATATGTGTAACATATTAGTATATTAATATGTCAATACATCAATCTTTAAAGTAATATATCAATATAGAAGTCATATAACATACAACTCAATAGAAGGCACAAATATATTGTTAAGTATTAGCAAATTTAATAAGATCAAAACTATCATCTAAAATGACTTAATTTTTACTTACTGTTTGTAGTAAAGGTAAAAGCATATTCAATGGATTGCTCAAGTTAGTTCCAAAAATTATAAAACCAGAATCTATGCCAGCTGAATGAAGAGCTTTATCCAAACTGAAACAAAAAGTATATTGCATGTATTTATATGTATTACCACATTTTTAGTTAATTTGGAAAGAACATGATCATACCTTAAACATATAAATTCCATTGAGAGAAAGGAAAGTATAAATAGCAAATTTCAATATACAATTATCTTACAGATACTATTCAAATGATATAAGGAAATAATACTGCTATACTTTTTAAAGTAATTTTTGAATTATATAGAAAAATCACCTACTTAAGATGAATAGAATTCACTAAATGGAATTTCTCACAGAAAATGTTTAACATCATAGGATTTATGTTTTCTAGACAGCATGTTTACTACTTACTTTGACAAGAAGAGAGAAATTACAAACAGTAGTGCAACTAAGATGAAAAATATCCCCCAAATGATCTAAAAGCAAAAAAAAGTTATTAAAATATAGTTTTAAAAGCACAAAATTATTTTCTATGAAAGTTGCTCTCACATGACAGTATTCTTACTAAAAGATCCAATATACAATTTAGTACATAACAGCAAGCACTTTCCATATAAAATTTTATTATGAGACTATTTTAGAATGCATACACAGAAGAGGCAAAGCATTTAAAAGTCTTAATCAGTAAGTAAACAAATAGCACTCCTTTCTAGGTCAAATAAAAGGCTTGAGTTCAATTATAGTCAAATTAAACTTCAAAAGTTAACTCAAAAGTACATTATGAAGGGGGTAGATAGCATAATGGTTTTATGCAAAGAGACTCTCATGCCTGAGGCTCCACAATCCCAGGTTCAATCCCCCACACCACTATAAATGAGCTGATCAGTGCTCTGGTTAAAAATTTTCATATGCAATGTGCATATGTATTATTTCATATGCAATGTGTATATGTATTATTTTAAAAAACATCTACACAGTATATATGTATTTAATATCCAATTTCATTCACTCTGTAAACTAACACGACATTATATATTATATAAAAAAAACACATGTACTTGCTATATAAATTTTATCACAATCCACAAAAGTGATTATAACTTGTAATAGTCCTAAAATATAGTACAAGCAATATTGAAGAAATTGTCATGGGTGTCTAACCTGATTAAACACACAATTACTATGTGCAAAGACCAGCATTTGAGGCCCCTTGCTCCCCTATGCAGGAACCAAGCTTCATAAGCAGTGAAGCAAGTACTGAAGTTATCTATCTTTCTCCTCTTTTTTTTCTTTTTTTGCCTCTAGGGTTATTGCTGGGACTTGGTACCTACACTATGAATCCACTGCTCCTGGAGGCTATTTTTTTTCCTTTTTGTTATCTTGTTTGTTTATCCTTGCTGTAGTTATTATTATTATTGTTATTGCTGGATAGGACAGACAGAAATGGAGAAAGGTGGGGAAGACAGAGAGAGGGAGAGAAAGACAGACACCTGCAGACCTGCTTCTCCGCTTGTGAAGCGACCCTCCCTGCAGGTGGGGAGCCAGGGCTTGGATGGGGATCCTTAGGCTGGTCCTTGTGCTTTGCGCCACGTGCATCAAAGTACTTTTTCAAAAAGATTTATTGGGAGTTTAATATATTATTTATTGGGATTTATTGGGAGATTTATTTGTGATACTCTATCCCTATTATCTTATAAACTTGTGAATCACTATCAATCACTAATAAAAAGATAAGAGTGAGACAATAAATAAAATTCCATAATTAAAGAAAAAATACAGTAACAGCTTTTCATATTCTATTTCAAAGACTTTTCCCCACATACCTTAAGAAACAACTAACAAAAACTAAAATCTATTTCTTTCAATTAGGGTGTCAAGTTCTAATATAAACCCCAGAATTCTTATTTGTAGAAAAGTGCAATCATGTAAAATATGCTCAGAGGATAATAACTAATTCATTATATTTAAAATTGTCAACAACTATTACAATACTTACATAGGAATATTGAAGAAATTTTTGTACTTTGCCCAAATTACTAAATGGCAGAACTGTGATGATTTTAATTCTAAAATCCATATACTTAAATACAGTGTTACATATCAAATGGAAATTTTATTCACTGAGAGTTACTAATATAAACTTGGAAGAATGATAGCTAAATTATTTAACTCTACTTACCTTCAGGGGGCGCAAGATACCACAAAATTTTGTCCAACAGCTGTTTTCAATGAATTCTAAGTGTCTCTCTCTTTTTCTAAGTGTTCGCAATCTTTCTTCAAATTGCCTTAATGCACGTTTATCCCTTGCTGGTAAAGGTCGGCCATCTTTGCTCTGCAAATACCATAACAAAATAAAATGATTTTGTACCATTAAAATCGTAACAAAGCATGTATGTGATTAAGCAAATCAGACAACAGACTTTTTAGGTTGGATATGTTGTGGGAAAATTTACAAGCCGAGAAAAAAAAATCCTGGCAATTTCTGTGACAACATATATCTCTATCCAAGGTTTACAAACTTTGAAAGTGCATGCATTAAATACTGAACTTCCACTTGAACTTTCTTTTTCAAATATAAGTTTATGTGTGTGTGTGGGGGGGTGTATATATGTTTATGTGGGGGCTGTGTGTATATCTTTTTATGGCAAACTTTATGTATTTTTATCAGTTGTTCTTCTTAACTTCTAAATTCCTCCTTCTATCCCTTAATATATTTGACCCAACTAGTTCACCTCTCTTTTGTCAAATGACTATGATATTTTAAATAGTATACATTAATTAATGTTCCATGAGTGGTAGAGCAATGCTACAGGTATCTCTCCTGTCTGTCTGTCTGTCTGTCTCTCTCTCTCTCTCCCTCTGTTTCTCACCCTCTAACAAAGAAAGAAAATCACCACCAGGAATGTTGGAATCATGTAGGAACCAAACCCCAGTAATAACACTGATGGCAAAGAAATAAATATATATGCATATATATGAGATACTATACTAACAATTTACTTAATAAAGTTTAAACAGATTCTTAGCATATACAACATTTTGTTACGTACCATGTTCTAGTGCATGCTCAATCTGAAATCATAGATTTAATAAATACAATACCCAAACACCTATTAGTAAAGAGATTAATATGCTTAGAATGATCCCTTCCGTAATGACACTACAAAGCTCCTCTGGAACAAGCCATCCCCTTTAATATCTCTTTCGCTTCTCACATTGTATTATAATTATCACCTGACCCCAAGGAGGGTTTGATTTAGTAGGCTTTGGATAGGGCCTGGAATTTTTACTTCAAGTTTTTGGGCAAAGTGATCTGAATACTAGTTCCTTAACTTCCCTTTTAATGCTTTTTTTTATTTTGTTGGCACATGAATTTAAAACATGATGTTCAGTATAGACTTATTTTGATAAGTACTTTCTTCCTTTCTAATTTGACAGTTAAAAAAAAAAAAAAAAGATTGACTCTCAGGAAAGAGATACAGTAAGAGCACTAGAGTACCAGTTAGCTTTGGGTGGTACTGGGACTGAGCCTGGGACCTCAGAAGTGTCTGTCCTATCACTGCATACTCTTTGTAGCTAGCCAGGCTTTTATTTATTTATTTATTTATTTTTTTACTAGAGCACTGCTCAGCTCTGGCTTATGGTGGTGCAGGGGATTGAACCTGGGACTTTGAAGCCTCAGGCATGAGAGTCCTTTTATTTTTTTAATCATTACAACAAGTTGACTTTTTACCAAATATACTTTGGCACCTATTAAGATGTCAATTACCTAAAATTAATACATTGTTGTATGTTAATTTATCTCAAATACAACTAAGTTGTGTGTGTGTGTGTGTATATATATCAGCTATTAAATATAGTGAATTCACCTTCTTCACCTCATCTTAGATGGAGCTTGAAGGAATCATGATAAGTGAGATAAGCCAAAATGACGATAAATATGGGATGATCTCACTCATAGTCAGAAGTGATAAATAGTAACAAAAGGGAAAACACAAAAGCAGAACCTGGACTGGGTTTGGTATAGTGCACCAAAGAAAAAGACTCTGGAGCAGGGGAGATTATTCAGTATCCTGGAACATGATAGCAGAGGAGGACTTAGGTAGAGAATTAAAGAGTGTTCTGTGGGAAACTGAGAAATGTTACACATGTACCAACTACTATATTTTACTATCAAGTATAAACCATTAATTCCCCCAATAAAGGAAAAATATCTCAAACACCCCTCAACTGTACATATTTCTCATTTATGATCTATATATTACTTTAATATATACTCTAATGTATCATTACTGTATTTCAGGAATAAATCTAATTTGCTACTAGATATCCCTTCATAGTATAGATTGCCAATTATTTTATATATCAAAAATATCTGCCCCACTATTTTAAAACTTAATTTTCTCAACCCTTCCAAGAAAGATCAGTATATCTGTGTGTATGTGCCACTATCATCAGGTTTTTACATTAGGATTATTTTAGTTTAGTGAAATTACAAAACCTTTTCATTTTTCCCATGTTCTACAAATAAGGTTTATCTGTTACTTGAAGGTAATATAAGAAGAAAAACTGAGCTAGAGAGATAGTATAGTGGTTATGCAAAGGACTTTCATGCCTGTGGTTCAATCCCTAGCACTACCATAAGCCAGAGATGAGCAGTGCTCTGAGGTTTCTGTATCTTTCTCTCTGTATCAATCTTATTAAAATAAAATAAATAAAAATATTTTAAAAAAGAAAAGCCTTTACTGTATTTTTGAAAGCTTAGTCTCTTAGCAACTGATTATATGTAATACTCAACTTATTTAGTCAGTACATAAACTTGATCACAAGTGATATAGTAAAATCAGAATTTACACATAGAATCAACATATCTGGAAACTTGCAAGGTCTTGATTATATATAAGCAGATATTTGGTTTTGTTATGATACTAAGAGGAATTTTCAGGCTATCAGTGTCCCTTATGTCACAGAAGATAAATCTATGAGTTTGTAAATAATGTGTAAATCACATCAGAAAGTCATTCAAAGACAAAAATACACTTTTATGTTTCCCTACTATAATAAAATTCTTACTTTTGATTTAATTGTTTGAATGTGTTGTTCCACTTCTTCAATGTCTTCAGTGTTTTCTAAACGTTCATAAGTAGCACTTCTAGTACCTTTTATTAGATTTAAAGGTAATGCTGACATTCCATAGGCCTAACAAAAAGGCAAAATGAAAATGAGTTTTATTAATACTATTTTAACATAGTGAAAGTATCTTTTAAGATAGTTACAAGAAGTCTAAGTAGTTGTAAAGAGGCATAGCACTAAAGAACACTGATATCTGGAAATGATTTATCATTATATTACCTCAAAATTATATTTATGTCATATTTATAAGTATGTAGAGTTACAGTTATAATAATAGCAATTCCCAGAATGGAAAATATCTATCCCTTAAAAGGCAAGCTGCAAAAATTTATGTAAATATGATACTTTATCAAAGTAGTAAACTACAACTGCATGTTAATCAGTGGTTACAATATGTTACTGAGTAAAGACAATTTGCAAAAATATTTTCTATGAGAGAAATAATATTCTCCAATTATATAATGTTTACTCCTATGTAAAAGTCAAGTTTTTTAGTAAATATGTGGTTAGTATAGCAATTATTTGCATAAAGTTTATTTATAAGTTATAAATACTGAAGATCAATCTTTTGCTAAGTTAGTTTGTTTTGGTCAGAGATCCACTCAGCTAATCTCTTATATATATATGGTGATGATGAGTTGAACCTTGCACTTCTTGCATACAACTGGAAGATCTCCTCGGCCCAAAGCTCATTTGCTAAGTTTTTAAATAATTTTCCTACAAATGGTTTTCAACTACTACCAACATTAGGAGAAGTAAGCATATGATTATTTTGTACTAACCAGTATTGAACTAGCCAGTTCCAAATAATAACTTTATTGTAACAAAAACATAATGTCTAAGGCCATGCAACAATTATTCATAATTATCCAATATTAAATTCTTAGAAACAAAACTGACATCTATTGACTGCTGAAACAAACTCTGAAGCAGATACAACATTATGAATTTTAATCTGTTTGCATCCTCTCCCTACACACACCACCAAACTACTTTAACTAGTCTTTCCTAAAGATAAGATGAAAAAACTAGAATTTGGACAATGAATATGAGAAGAAAAAGCAAATGATATTTTTTAGGCTTAACCCCGCCTCTGTATAACCAAAATATTTTGGGTGATCTTGTATATTTTCTCTCATATTCTCTGCTACTAGGTTATCAACTACAAGAACAACTTCAATTATCTTTAGTGTTGTTTTTAATTATTTTGATATTCTTTGCTTATTCTCCCTTAGACAGAAACCATAATTCAAATTGCAAAGTATAAAAACAGATACAAGGTTTCTTTAATGAAAATATAAATAAATATCATGACTAGGAGGAAATCCTAGACATCAACTAGTCCTACCAGGTAGTATACTGTAAGGACATAGAAAAGCATAAAAAAGAAAAATAATCAGATTTAAAATAATACAAATTTAAATATTTTATGTTTAATGAAATAGAGACAGAGAGAGCCCAGAGCATTTGCTCAGCTCTGGTTTATAGTAGTGCTGGGCATTGAGCCTGGGAACTCAGACCTTCCTCAAGATGAAAGTCTTTTGCATAAACATTGTGCTATCTCCCTAGCCCTAAAACTTATCTTTTTAACATTAAATTTTATATCTTTAAAGCAATAAAAACACAAAAACAACAGCAAAGGTGTGGAAGCCAAAATATCCCATAATTCCTTAAATCTCCTAATTCTACATCTGAAAAAAAGGATTATAATTTTTAACACTTTTTAAGTCTATACTGCTACATAATACTTACTAACCCTCTGCATATATTTCAATGCAAATATAGTATACAATACTTTTTACAGCCAAATACTGAGACAAAAATATTGTGCTAAGCCCAGCTTATGATCAAGTTTCTTACTCCCATCCTCCCAAATATCTCTAATCTTAATGTACCCCATATTTGCTATTCAGTACTGGATGAATTTGGGTCCTATAAATATATTTAATACTTAATACTATTTCACAAGGAATCAGTTGTTTTAGTTATTGTTAACATGACCCATGTTTATAGAGTCTGTCAGGTATAAAATCATCTAAATTATTTCCTATTTCCTTTTTAGCTGTTTTTTATTTTTATTTGTTTGTTAACCACAGCACTGCTCAGCTCTGGCTTATGGTGATACAGGGGATTGAATCTGAGACTTTGAAGCCCCAGGCATGATAGTCTCATTGCATAACAACTACACTATCTCCCCACCTAAATTATTTTTAAAACTTCATTTGTTTTATTTATGTATTTATTTGTCACTAGGATTACAGGAGGGATTCAGAGTCCACTGCTCACAGTGGCTATTATTTTTCGTTCTTTTACTAACAGAGACAGAGAGGAGGGAAAGGAGGTGGAGGAGACACCTGTAGCACTGCTCCATCACAAGTGAAGCTTCACCCCTGCAGATGGAGAGCAGGGGCTTTAATCATGATTATGAAGGTAGGTAGCCATGCAGGAATCTAGTACTTCAGGGCAGTATTTTTTTTTCGGTTATTTATTTACTTTTTAATTTAATAAAGGAGACATTAACAAAACCACAGGATAAGAGGGGTACAACTCCACACAATTCTCAACACCAGATCTCCATATCCTATACTCTTCCTTGATAGCTTTCCTATTCTTTATCCCTCTGGGAGTATTGTCATTGTGGGATGCAGAAGGTGGAAGGTCTGGCTTCTGTAATTGCTTCCCCGCTGAACGTGGGCATTGACTGGTTGATCCATACTCCCAGACTGCCTCTCTTTCCCTATTAGGGTGGGGTTCTGGGGAAGCAGAGCTCCAGGACATATTGGTGTGGTTGTCTGTCCAGGGAAGTCTGGTTGGCATCATCTGGAACCTGGTAGCTGAAAAGAGAGTTAATATATAAAGCCAAACAAACTGTTGAACAATCATGGACCTAAAGCTGGAATAGTGCAGATAAAGTGTTGGGGGGGGGGGTACTCCATTTTGTAGATAGCTAGTAGGCATATTTTAATTATATTTCAATCCAAAGGGCCTGTGGCTATACTAGTTTGTTTGCTGGGGTTTTTTTTGTTTGTTTGTTTGTTTGTTTTTGCCTGAGCCTGAAATCTGATATGCAGGTGGATCCAAGTTATTATCTGGGGAGATGATGTCATGGCTGGAAAAGGGACAGAAAGCTGGATCAGGGAAAAGAGTTGCTCCCTAATATGGGAAAGGGGTATAAATATTGTTGACTGTAAAGCCCACCGATTTGATTTGGTCTGGGACCTATATTCAGCTTAGGAGCCTATGTGACCTCTGCATCCCTGTAGATAGGAGCTCACATTCTGTGGTCATGAGTATGAACATTCCAAGCTGCCCCAATTTCAGGACCCATCTTCCTCAGGTGTAGCATAGAGTATGTTGTCCATCCTCCCTTTGGAGAATGGAACATTCTCTACCACTGTTGATCCAAGCTAAGGGCAAGGTCCTATTGGGGGGGGGGGGCACAAAGGGGTCTAAGGGCAATACTTTTTTGGTCACCTTTTTTTTTTTTTTTTTTTTTGGTACTGGAGTTTCATGTAAGATTGTTAAAGAAAAAGAATGCTATTTTGCTGTGTTTTTTTCAATGTCAAATAGAAGAACTAGACTTATGAATTAACTATAATGGCCTTATCCAAGAATAGAGTCATGACTTAATGCCTACCAACCTTATGTCATACCTCTGAATTGTTCATTGTTCTTAAAACACTCCAATTTCACACTATTTCACACTATTTCAAGCACCATGCTGCAGTGCTCTCATCTAGGATTCCTACTTTCTTATCATAATTCATTAGTAAATTTCAATGCCCCCATGGTTCAGCTTTATGACATCATGTCTGAGAAGTCTTTCCTTCTTATAAATATACAAACTTATTCAATTATAGTACACATCATTGGGCATTAACATTATTGGTCTCCACATTTGTTTTACAACTAAAGTAGCCAAGCATGGCTAATAAGAATCACTGAGAAAGTTCATAAAAGTTATATTTCTCAGCCACACTGGTAGTATGGTAAACTAGTTAATGTCATAATTAAGTTTTAATTTATTTTCTCCTATTTTTTTCCAGGAGCACTTATTAAATACAGTAAGTTATCTACAGATACTTAACTGCAATTATTTTAAATAAGTAATATGAATTATATATGTAAGTGAAATTTATATATTACCAAAACTGGAGTGAATTCTTAATAGCTGAATTCATTAGATTTTAGAAAATGAAAATAAGCCCTCGGTGACTCACAGAACCAGAGTATTTCTTTTTGATTGTATAAAAAGATCTGCTAAATTAAAGTGATCACTAGATTACCTAGCTTTTAGCTTGGTTTTGAATTGCATGTTCAAGTTTCAATGATTATTAGGATATTTAAGTGTACACTACTACAAGAATGACGCTACATATTGTACAAAAACACTTGACCAAAACAACTTTTACACATTTAAACAATATGTTTTTTAATATAACCTTAGTCTTCTTTGGGGGAAAAAAAAAAAACTTTTTTCAGAAAATACAAAACTTATATTGCTTACTACTGCCCTCTAGTGAATAACTAGAAAGTGAACAAGGCTAAAGATAACTGCTTCTAAGGTATGTCATAATTGTCTCCAATTTCATTTCAATTTCTAAGAATAAATTACCACCTATATTATAAAACCCAAAATGTTTTTTTTAAATACAGGTAAACAACAAACATGTCTAATACTTTCTATGCTTTCTAGTTTAGAACAGCACCTTTTCCATATCTTTATTCATAATAATTTCCAACATTTAAACTTGAAATTATTGCAAAGGGTCAAAAGCAAGGACTGTCTAAGAAATGAATACAAGTCCTACACATATTTATAGCACTTTTAATCCAAGAACACATATGCCATTATGACTAGTGGAAGTTATTTGTTTAGTTTAAACTCAGTAAAGACTTGCCCCTTATCTAGCTTTTTATTGATGGAGCTAGACCTTCATTTTAAGTATCAACTGATTCTGAAACATCAGTATAATCTTGATGCATCTTATAAACAATGACCATGAAAATATAAACAATTTTCACATAACTAATGCCTTTTGCCATTTGCATTACTTTCTCAGGTGAACTACATAAGTTCTTGATAAAAATATTGGTTTACAACCCTTCAGCTTCATTACTCTGGTGAGACCTTTCCTTTCATAGCGTTCTCTAATTCCATCCCAGGTGGATCACATTCTAACAAAGTCCCAAAACCTACATATATACTGTGAGAGAGAGCATATGTTCAAATGAATCCATAAACAAGGGCAGAATATATACCTGAAAGCAGAAGTACACGAGAGTTTGCAGTGAGTACCCCCCCAACACTTCCTCTCCACTATTCCAACCTTTGGGTCCATGACTGCTCAACAATTTGTTTGGCTTTGTATGCTAACTCTCTTTTCAGTCACCAGGTGCCAGATGCCATCAGGATGCTGGCCAGGCTTCCCTGGACGGAAGACCCCCACCAATGTGTCCTGGAGCTCCGCTTCCCCAGAGACCCACCCTACTAGGGAAAGAGAGAGGCAGACTGGGAGTATGGACCGACCAGTCAACATCCATGTTCAGCAAAGAAGCAATTACAGAAGCCAGACCTTCCACCTTCTGCAACCCACAACGACCCTGGGTCCATGCTCCCAGACGGATAGAGAATGGGAAAGCTATCAGGGGAGGGGATGGGATATGGAGATTGGGTGGTGGGAATTGTGTGGAGTTGTACCCCTCCTACCCTATGGTTTTGTTAATGTATCCTTTCTTAAATAAAAAATAAATTAAAAAAATATATATTGGTTTAAATTATTGCTTAAAATATCATAAATACTATTATGATTTGACATTGAGAAAAAAGTTAACATCTAAGGAGTTGTTTTTTTTTATTTTCCCTTTTGTTGCCCTAGGGTTTTTTTTTTTTTTTTGCTGTTGTGGTTATTATTATTGTTGTTATTTATGTCATCTTTATTAGATATGACAGAAAACGAGAGAGGACAGGAAGACAGAGAGGGGGAGAGAAAGACAGACACCTGCAGACCTGCTTCACCGCCTGTGAAGTGACACCCCTGCAGCTGGGGAGCCTGGGGCTTGAACTGGGATCTTTATGACGGTCCTTGCACTTTGCACCACATGCGCTTAATCCGCTGCACTACTCCCAAGAAAGATATTTTTAATAAATAGAATAGTGAAACAATTCAACATTTACTATATAACTCCACTACAAAATTCCAATTCCATATGTAATTCCAAGTTTTCTTGAAAGGTAATAGTTAACACCTTAAATAGCTTAAAGTGTGGGTCAGGTAGTGGTGCATCCAGATGAGTGCATATATTGCCATGCATGAGCACCCTGGTTTGAGCCCCTGCTCCCCACCCACAGGGAAAAACCTTTTCTTTAAATTATTTTTATCTTTATTAATTTACTAGATAAAGATAGCCAGAAATCAAGATGGAAGAGGGAGATAGAAAGGGAGAGAAACAGAGAGACACCTGCAGCCCTGTTTCACCATTTGCAAAGCTTTTCCCCTTGCAGGTGGGGACCAAAAGCTTGAACCTGGGTCCTGGCACATTGTAACATGTGCGCTCAATCACCGGGCCCCCAGGAGGAAATCTTGATGAGTGGCAAATACAAAAGACTTGCCTTCACATGAAAAAACAAGTATCAGTAACAACAAAAACTATCAATAGCTTAAATTTCTATAGAATGAGTATGTCAGGGGAGTCGGGCGGTAGTGCAGTGAGTTAAGTGCATGTGGCGTGAAGCACAAGGACCGGTTTAAGGATCCCGGTTTGAGCCCCGGCTCCCCACTTGCAGGGGAGTCGCTTCACAAGCAGTGAAGTAGGTCTGCAGGTGTCTTTATCTCCTCCTCTCTGTCTTCCCCTCCTCTCTGCCCTATCCAATAAGGACAACAATAATAATTACAACAATAAAGCAACAAGGGCAACAAAAGGGAATGAATAAATAAATTAAATAAATAAATAAATAAACAAATAAATAAGAAAGTTGTAAGTTCTCAGTCTCAGGAGACCAGGCAGTGGTACACCAAGTTAAGGAGTTAAGCACACATATAACCATGCACAAGGACCAGGGTTTGAGTCCCTGCTCTCCACCTACTAGAGGAAGCAATGAAGCAGGTCTGCAGGTGTCTATTTTCCTCTCTCTCACTCTATCACCCCTCTCTCCTCTCAATTTCTCTCTGTCCTATCAAGTATAAAAAAAAAAGAAAGAAAAAAAAAGGAAAAAAAATGGCTCTTGGGAGTGGTGGATTCGAAGTGCTGGCACTGAGCCCAGCAATAACCCTGGTGTAAATTTTTTAAAAAATTAAAATAAGGTTTTATTTTTTAATTATTATCTTTATGTATTTATTGGATAAAGACAGTAAAAAATGGGGAGGGAAGGGGGAGATAGAGATGGGAGAGAGAGAGAGACACCTGCAGCCTTAATTCACTGTTCATGAAGCTTTCATGCAGAGGCAGGTGGGGACTGGGGGCTCAAACCTGGGTCCTTGCACATTGTAACATGTGCACAAAACCAGGTATGCCACCACTCAGCCCCCAAAATGTTTTTCTTATCTCATATTCTTCATAGTTTTTGTATTGCCCTTACAGATTTGTTTACTCTTTTCCCATTTGTTTCTCCTAACTTTTCAATATCATCACTTGCCTGTAAATTTCAAAGTAACTTTACAAGTATTTTTACTTTCAAAAGCCCTTAAGAGACATTTCTGTTCCCATTTAATGGAAAATCTCTCTCCTAATAAGGTCAAAGTCATATCCAAGATCCAACATGATGAATCAGTTACAAAAATTAGACTTCAACTTTTCCTTTAACCTGTTATTATCTACCTATTGTGTCTTAGAGGAGGATACCCTACATGCTAGACATATATTCTGTGAGATGAAGGGTAATTACCCACTGATATCAGAGGACAAATTTCTCATGTAGTAAGTAACCACATTAAAAAAAGCAATGAATAATAAAACTGAATAACCACTTAGGGTGGGAGATACTAAAATGTATAACTTTAGACTTTATTATATATTATGACACTTGAATGATTATATATCAAAAAATTCTATCATACTAACAGCACGTTTCTTTTATGCCTAAAGGAAAATATACTTGGATAATATTTTTTAAAAAGTTTTTATGATAACTAGTATCTTTACAAGAATCAAGAGTGCTTTAAACAAAGTCCATTATTCTGAAAGGTTCTACATAATTTTTTAAATATTTATTTATGATTTATTCCCTTTTGTTGCCCTTGTTCTACATAATTTTTAATACTTATTTATTGGTTTATTCCCTTTTGTTGCCCTTATTATTTTATTATTATTGTTATTGATGTCATTGTTGTTGGATAGGAAGAGAGAAATGAAGAGAGGAGGGGAAGACAGAGAGGGAGAGAGAAAGATAGACACCTGCAGACCCGCTTCACCACCTGTGCCCAAGAATCAATGCCCACCAACACATGGGAGTGCTATGCTATAACTCACTCTCTGTCTCTTTGTCCCTTTATCTGAATGAAAAAGTATCCCAGGAACAGTTAAATTGAGCAGATGTGAGGCCCCAGCTCCACAAAAAGGAAGGGAGGGAAGGAGAGGGTAGGGGAGATGAGGGGAAAAGAGGAAATGAAAAGGAGAAGAGGAGGGGAGGTAAAGAAGGGAGGGGGAGAAGGAAGGGGGAAGGGAGGAGGTAATCTATATCTTCAAATTAGATGAATATTAAATCACTAACATATCTAGCTATGGTTCAGAGTTCTACTATGCTTATAAATCACCAAATCTCTCATTGTATAGCATATAAACATCAAGTTCACAAGTCATCAAATGTGTTTCAGAATATTAAAGATTAAATTTTACAATACAGACAAAATGGCTTTGACTTAAATGAAAATTAACCTCCTCTTAAGAAAACTAAAAAAAAAAAAATGAAGGCACTAAAATATTAAAAAGGTAAACAGAATTAAATTGAATATATTAGTAAGTAAAAGCAATGCTTTATATAGTGACTCTTTAATCTTATGCCAATTATCTGCACTTACTGTGTAAGTTATAGCTGCCAACATTCCAATCAAGGTCAAAGAACTAATTGAAAATGACAGTGCAGCTAAACCATCTGCAAAAAAAGAAAATCTTTGTTAAAATGTATGGAATTATTTTCCAAATGTTTATATTCAATGTATCAATTAAATGTCGTGCTTCTCAGCTTTTGGCTAAAATCGAGTGCAGCAACACATCAATTAAATATTTTTTAAAAGGTGTTTCTATACATTCTGAAAAGATAAATCAACATGTATTATTAACTTGTCCTTGAAGTGCTAACTCAAATGGAGAGAAGAGTATTTAAAGAATACTTCACAAATTGATACATAAAAGATCTTTCAGTCTAAGAGTGTCTTTTCCTTCACATCTTAAAATTAAAGAGAAAATTACTGCCTCTAAAATCTAAAACATGTCAGCAAAATATTAGGTGCAAACAAGGTGGCAAAATGTTTCCTGGCCTTTCTCACTGGCATATCTTGAAAAATAATATCACTAAGAAAAGTCATTGACCTTCATTCTTTTTAATCTCTCCTCTCAATCTTGATATTCCCTAGTTGTTTTGTCCTTAATTTTCAAATATGTTTTTAAATATATAATGAACCAAAAATTTCAGAGTTTATTTCATTCTTTAACATGAACAGTTTGGTGAGCTTGTCCACTTGGTAGGAAAAAAAATAGAAATACTGTAGTAGTTAGTTAAACTTAAGAAATTTAAAAAACTTAAAGGAAGGTCAATGAGTAAGGAACAGGAGTGACACTTTCAAATAATTACATCAGATTATACAATGAAATATAATCTTCATTTTCATACAATGAAGTATGCCAATTTTAACATTCTTAAAAGAATAACTAATCTTTGTATTTTTAAAACAATTGGACATATTGATTTAATTTAAATACAGGTCTCATAGAACCAAATATAATATTTGATTAGGTTAATGGATCAGTATTAATATTTCCATAAATTAAAAAGTCAATCTATATCAAACAGATGTCTGAGTCCTATATAATAAATGAAGAAAGTACATTATCAAACAGATTCACAAATTATGCATGGTAAATTTTAAAGTCTTAATTTTTATAACTGTATTACCATATAGTTTAAAATCAAAGATATCTGTATACTGTTACTTTTTTATTTTACAAGAAATATGAGCAGAAGATGTTCATGCAATGCTCTAATAACTCTCAAAAATACATATTTTCTTAAAAATTAATATTATGGGGCGAGGTAGTGGTACACCTGGTTGAGTACACATGTTACAATGCACAAGGACCCAGGTTCAAGCCCCCGCTCCCTACCTGCAGGGGGAAAGCTTTGCAAGTGGTGAGCAGTGCTGTAGGTGTCTCTCTGTCACTTTTCCTCACTATTTTCCCCTTCCCTCTCGATTTCTGGCTGTCTCTATCCAATAAATAAATAGATAATTTTAAAAAATTAAGTTAATATTATGGGAGCACAGGGGGTTAAGTGCACGTGGCGCAAAGCTCAAGGACTGGAGTAAAGATCCCGGTTCGAGTCCCCAGTCCCCCAACTGCAAGGGAGTCGCTTCACAGGTAGTGAAGCAGCTCTGCAGGTGTTTATCTTTCTCTCCCCCTTCTCTGTCTTCCCCTCCTCTCTTCATTTCTCTCTGTTCTACCCAACATTGATGACATCAATAACAACAACAATAACTACAACAATAAAATAAGGGCAACAAAAGGGAAAATAAATATTTCTAAAAGTTAATATTACTAGTGATAAGTAAAATATGCCTTATAACACAGTGTTTAAGATTTAAGATTAAAAAATAAGTGTAAACCAAAGAGAAAGAAATTAGAATACATGCACAAATATTATCACCAATTCAAGTTAGATTAGTACTCAAGACTAGTAAAACTCAGAAAACAGTGCTTAGGGCAGAAGAGTAGTCAGTTAAGAAAACTGAAGGAGTTAACTATAAGAAAGGCAGCGATGTAGTTCTCAGTAATAGGATAAGGAACATAAATCCTGACATTTCAGCATTAGTAGATCTCCTCATTCTTGCTAATATCAGCAAGATGTTAATGGACCACAATTTACAAGACGAAATCTTAAGTGGAAATCACGAAATTTAAGAAGTTGCACAACAATGATTCCAAGATTTAACTCAATCATTACTCAGTACTGACTCTGATTAAGTAAGAAATGGGAGGAGGTTGGTGGCACACCTAGTTGAGTACACAAAAACTTGGAAGCCCCCAGCCCTCGCCTGCTGGGGGAAACTTCACAAGTGGTGAAGCAATGCTACAGGTGCCTCCCTCCCTCCTCCTTCTCCCTCAATTTCTCTGTCATAAATATTTTTAAAGAAAAATGTTAATCAGGGAGCTGGGCAGTAGCACAGCGGGTTAGGCATATGTGGCGCAAAGGGCAAGGGCTGGTGGAAGAATCCCAGTTCGAGCCCCTGGCTCCCCACCTGCAAGGGGGTCACTTCACAGGTGGTGAAGCAGGTCTGCAGGTGTCTTTCTCTCCCCCTTTCTATGTTCCCCTCCTCTCTCCATTTCTCTCTGTCCTATCCAACAACTAAGACATCAATACCAACAAAAACAATAAAACAACAAGGACAACAAAAGGGAATCAATAAAATAAATATTAAAAAAAAGTTGAAAGGGAGTCGGGCTGTAGCGCAGTGGGTTAAGCGCAGGTGGCGCAAAGCACAAGGACCGGCATAAGGATCCCGGTTCGAACCCCGGCTCCCCACCTGCAGGGGAGTCGCTTCACAGGCGGTGAAGCAGGTCTGCAGGTGTCTATCTTTCTCTCCCCCTCTCTGTCTTACCCTCCTCTCTCCATTTCTCTCTGTCCTATCCAAAAACGACAACAATAACTACAACAATAAAACAACAAGGGCAACAAAAGGGAATAAATAAATAAAATAAATATTTTTTTAAAAATTTTTTTAAAAAGTTAAAAAAAGAAAAATGTTAAATAATGTATAGTATAAGAATGTAAATGCAAAGCAAGAAATGGTCAGCATGTTTATAATCTAAGCTTCATTCAAAGTAAGATTACTAAAACTTACTAAATTCAAATGCATGTAAAATTGATATGATACACATTACACATTCTTATCTTACAACCATTTTCTAATTCAATAGTACTTTTCAATGACAATATTCTTTTTTTTTTTTTTTGAAGAGTTAGGGCCTTACACATATTGACTTCACAACTCCTGGACTGACCTTTTTCATTCAGACAGGAAGACAAAGAGAGGTCAGGTGGTGGCACTCAGATTACAGTGTGCAAGGACCCAGGTTCAGTCCCCTGGTCCCCACTTGCAGTGAGGAAGCTTTATGAGTGGTGAAGCAGGGCTGCAAGTTTCTGTCTCTCTCTCTCTCTCTCTATCCCCCCTTCCCTCTCTATTTCTCTCTGTATCTATTCAATAATAAATAAATAATTTTTTTTTTTAAAAAAGGAGGAAAGAAAGGGAGAGATAAAATAGCAGAACTTTTCCTGCTGCTGCAGTACTCCCAATGTGGTTCAATGACTGCTCAATCTGGTACACACACACGGCCAAGTACACATTCAGCCTACCAAGTAAGATATCTTCTGGCCCCTTAAGCAACATGCTAAACCTTACTTCCTGAAACTATCTACAATTTTCCTCTTAAAAACTTATATTATCTGGGGCTGGGAGGTGGCAAACGAGGTAAAGGGCACATAGTACAAAGCACAAGGATCACCGTTCAAGCACCCCATTCCTCCATTTGCAGGAAGGTTGCTTCACATGCAGTAAAGCAGATCTATAGGGTTTTTCTCTCTCCCTCTCTATTTCCTCACCCCCCCCTCTCAATTTCTCTCTGAGGGAAAAAAATATATATATTAGCTTGTGTTTCAAAAGCAATTCCAAAATGTTTTAGTAAGGTAAATACATGACAATAAAATCATTTATTCATATATAAAACTTCTACACTTTATATCAACTGTGATCAAACAGTGATAAAGGGTTCTCTTATTAGCAAACAATTAAAAATAAAGGGCCTGGCAAGGTAACTCACCTGGTAGGGTTCTAGGTACCCCAGGTTCTAGCCCCAATACACAACATGGGAATGCTAACGTACTGGGCCCAGAGTGGTGAAACTCAATGACAACAACAAAATAAGTAGAAGTGAAAATCTAAGGGGCCAGAAGATATGCCTGCTTCTCTCTCTCTCTCTCTTTCTCTCTCTCCACACACACCTCTTGCACCCCCTCCCTCTCTCATCCACATACATACACATTCTTCTCTCTTCCTCCTCGTTTTCACACTCAATCTGGAAATAAAAAAGTTGGTTGTAATTGTAACATTTTGCAGATGTAATCTATGGTAAGAAAAAGTACTATATTTTTTTCTTAATGTATTCTATATTTTCCTGAGAATCAAAAACCAGGTAGAAATTATTAGAACTTTACTGCTAAGATATTTGAAGATGATAATTTTATAGTCAAGGAAGAACCACCTATATAATACATAAGAGCTAGATTACTAGAACTGAGTCTTAATACAAAGCCCATAATGTGGCCAGAAAATTTTAAAGTTAAAAAATATAAAGTTGGTGTTAGACAGCATAATGGTTATGCAAAGAGACTCTCATGCCTGAGGCTCCAAAGTCCCAGGTTCAATCCCCCACACCACCATAAACCAGAGTTAAGCAGTGCATTTAAAAAAAAAAAATTCAAGGATCATAAACTATAAAACATTAGGGTTTTATTTATTTATTTTTTTTTAAAGAATACTTACGACTACTTCCAAGTTCTTCAAACAGGAATTTCACTTTCTCCCACTCTGTAGAGTTTTTGTTACTGGGGACATTCAATGGAACAAAAGCACTACAAAGGAGAAAACAGTTCTGTTAGATGGCTTTAAAGATAGAAAGTCAAGTAAAAGGAATAGCTTAAACTCAAGTTTTAGTTAATTTTAAACCAAGATCAACTCTACCCAAAAAAATAATAAACAAATTACATTGAGACCATATATTGAGGGTGAGAGAAGATTCCTGCCTACGTGTTTATGATATCACAAGCTTAATAACTTTACTGTTGAATTCAATATAATTAGCATTCTTTGTAGTCCTATATATTTATCTTTGAGACGTAAAAATATTATAAAGAAATGATGGGATTGTGGCACAGTTGTTAAGTGCACACATTACCATGTACCATGTGCCAGGTTCAAGTCCCCATGCACACCATGAAAGGGGAGATGTCAGAAGTGAGGAAGCAGTATTGCAGATATCTCTCTTTCTTTCTCCCTTTTATCTCCATCTCCTCTCTCAATTCCTCTCTGGCAGAAAGGAAGAAAAAAAGAAAGAAAGAAAAAGAAAGAAAGAAAGAAAGAAAGAAAGAAAGAAAGAAAGGAAGGAAGGAAGAAGGAGAAAGGATGGGAGGGAGAGGAAAACATGGCTGCCAGGAGAGGTGAATAAATTGTGCAAGCACCAACCCTCAGTAATAACACTGGGATAACACAATTTTAATTACTTAATGTAAAATTTTAAAAAGAATAGAGGTCAGGTGGTAGCACAACTAGTTGAGCACAAGTTAGAGTGCACAAAGACCTGGGTTTGAGCCCCCTGACCCCACCTGCAGAGGGAAATCTTTGTGAGTGGTAAAGCAGCGTTGCAAGTGTCTCTCTGTCTCTCTCCATTATCACCCCCTTCCCTCTCAATTTCTGACTATCCAATAAATAAATAAAGCTTTAAAAATTTAATAAAAATGAAAAAAATATTATCAGTCAAAAAGTTAAATGTGCAAAAAAGTGACTCTGGACTAAATTAGAATAGTACATATAAAGTTATGTCAACATATGTATATATTTAAAAGGGGAGAGAACAAAACCACACCAGAATAAAGAGGAACAAGCTGGCTGTGAGAATGGACAAGTTTTACTTTCTTGATAGTACTTTTCTTTCAAGCTTTAGTAGACATAATGAAAGTAGTTTCTATTTGTTTTATCAACCTACAGATGAATGGGAAACTTAGAAATAACAACAGAATGCTATGTAACTGGCTAGTACTTGGTCTAGCAGTTTAGATACAGATAGTACAAAAGATGGAGGGATAGAAGAAAAACAGAGTACTTGCTTACAAAAACTGATACAGAAGTGGAATATCACTTTATTATATAGTCTAAGACTATAAACAGAAAAACAATTGATTAAAATAGGGGGGCACGTGGTGCACTCGGTTAAGCACGCATGGTATCTTGTGCAAAGACCAAAGTTCAAGCTCTTATTCCCCACCTGTACCAAGGAAACTTCGCTAGTGGTGAAGCATGTCTGCAGGTGTCTATCTCTCTTTATCCCTATTTTCCCCTTTCTTCTTAATTTCTCTCTATCCTATCAAATAAAAAATTAGAAAAAATTAAAAAGGGAAAAAATGGTCACTAGAAGTGATAGCTTTGTAGTGCCTGCACTGAGCCCAGCGATAACCCTGGTAGCAATTAAACAAGAGATGAAAATAAAGTATGAAATATCTCTTAGACTGTATATGTAGGGAATCAAACAGAAATGTGAATAGTAGTTACACAATTTTCTTTCTAATCTAATTATAATTGTGAGCAATGCAGTAAGCAGTATATCCTCTTTTGAATGATTTCAGTAATATATTAAGGTATATGTTTTGGAAATGTCTGCAAATAAAATAGGAACTGTAGTTTTTCCACTTTCTTGGAGAGCTAATCATTTACAGTATAATTGTTGATACACAGGTATAACTTCTCATCTCCCTATTATAGGTGTCTGCAAGATATTCTCTCCCCCAACCTAGGTCCTTTTCCACCGTCACTAACCAGGACAGAAACTGGAATGAATGAATGAAAGAATTAATGAGTGAGAGAAGCTGTAAATTTTAATTTTAAAGACATCTACTCCTTCATAATTTTATTCTAATAAAGATAAATGGACAGAGCATATCAGCATTTCTGTTTGTAATGACAATTTTTATAGCCTTCTTAATCTCAGAGATATATTTTTCATTTCTAGAAGAGTGGTTATCCACATGATAAGATCAAACAAAAGTAAGGATGTTCATTACTTGTTATCCTATTGACAATTAAAAATAAATAAATAAATGCAGTCATATGAAATTTAAAAATAATTACACATTATACTTGCACACTATATTTCCACAATGGTATTACTTTATAACAACTGAGCAAAATATACAAAATATAAGATAAACAAGAAAAACTACCTACATAATACCTATTTTATTTGGACAAAGTTTTTTCTAGTTCAGAAAGTGTACTTGAGCTTGTGAGTTCATAACGAATTCTGTGAAATGTGAGAACTTGTCTTTTACAAAATATCACCTATAATGCTATGTAAGTAAAAGTATATTATCACAAATATCCACAAATGTATCAGTATCAATATCAGTTTTAGATAATCAAAGATTCTCCCAAATGGTAACAAATAAGTAATTCTTGTTATTGACAGATTCATATCCAAAATAGGGATATCCAGCAGTTTAAATATTTAACAAAGAGGAAACTCACATGAACAAATAATTTTTAGAGTAAATGATTTTTTAAATATTTATTTATTTATTTTTCCTTCTGTCGCCCTTGTTGTCTTTCATTGTTGTTGTAGTTATTATTGTTGTTGTTACTGATGTTGTCATTGTTGGCTAGGATAGAGAGAAAGAAATAGAGAGAGGAGGGGAAGACAGAGAGGGGGAGAGAAAGACACCTGCAGATCTGTTTCACCACCTGTGAAGTGACTCCCCTAGAGGTGGGGGTAGCCAGGGCTCAAAGGAGGATCCTTCCGCCGGTCCTTGTGCTTTGAGCCACGTGTGCTTAACCCAGTGCGCTACCGCCAGACTCCTGTAAATGATTTTCAAAAAGGAGCCCAGAGTAACCTTAATATAAGTATATTTTAACATATTCAGTAAACATTTACAAATTAAGAATTTACTATTAGTTCAGGTTCTAGAGGGAGTAATAAAAGCATAGACGAAGGGCAGGTTCAGTCAGCGACAAGTCTACCACCCAAGTTGAAAATAGTTTAGCCTAGCCCAAAAAGAAGTCTGATCATTGTTCTAGTTCTGGTTTATAATACATTTGTTATTACAATGTTTGCTTAGGGCAGGGATTGGTTATACTAAGTCTCAAAATAAGAACTGGCCATGCCAGAAAGACCAACCATGTGACTAGGAGACGGGGCACTTCTGGATCTTGCAGTAAATACTGGCCTGGAGGCTAAGATAACCATGTGAACAACTTATCAAAAATGCCTACATAATCAAGTCCCAGTTAAAACTGAGCACCAAGGTCCATGTGAGCATTCCTTGAATATTATCATACATCAGTATCAGAAGGGCAAATTGTCCTGAAACAACAGAATCTTCGTATTTCGAGTTTCCTAATAATCTTCCCTGTGAATATCTTATTTTGTGTGGCTCTAATAAATGGTAAATGGTCATCTAATAAATGCAGTAAATGGTCATCAAGAGGGCAGACAGTACACATTATAGAGTGCACATGTAACTATGCAAAAGGACACAGGTTCAGACCCAGGACTCCACCTACAGAAGGAAAGCTCCATTGTGTGGTGAAGCAATACTGCAGGTATCATTTCTTCTCTTCCCCTTTCCCCATCTCCTTTCCTCTCAATTTCTCTGTCTCTATCCAATACATAAATAAAAATTTTAAGAAATGGTATTCAAGGGTATAGTTGCTTTCAGTGGGTTCTGTGATCCTTTCTAAAGAATTTTATTGTAATCTAAAGATTTAATTTAATCTAAATTTTTAATTTGATTTAAAGAATTTCAAACAAATTATAGCTGAATTAAAAAGTAAGCAAGATGTCTCTCAGGATTTGCAGTATGCTAAATGCAAATATACTCTCAACTCCTTGCTTCCAGAATAAACTTTTAGGACCCACTAAAAAATCTTGCTAGCATTCTCTTCAAAAGACAGGCAGATAGCAAACCAGTACTGCTGCCATTGGGTCTTATCTACATTATTACAGTAGCTTCCTAGCCGATCTCCTATCTCTATCCTTATTCCCATAAAGTCAATTTTCAAAACACCATCCAGAAAGCCATTTAAAATCTCAGATTATGTCCCTCCATGATATAAAGTCCTCATAGAGGGTTGGGCAGTGGTGCACTAGGTTAGTGCACATAGTATTATGCATAAGCAAGGACCTGGGTTCAAGCCCCCAACCCCCACCTGCAGTGGGGATGCTTCACAAATGTCAAAGCAGGTCTGTGGGTATCTATCTTTCTCTATATATATCTCCCTCACCCCTCTCAATTTATATCTATCCTACTGAATAAAATAGAAGAAAAAGAAAAGAAAAGGAAGAAAAAAAGAAAAGAAAAGAAAAGAAAAGATGGCTATAGGATGTGGTGGATTTGTAGTGCCAGCACCAAGCCCCAGTGATCACCCTGGTGGCAATAATAAAAAATAATTATAATAATAAAAACTCCTCATACAATTTACCATGTAAGAATAAATATCATAGTTAACAATGGATGACAACCTATACTATCCTACTAAATTTGGCAACTCTAATTTCCTCTGAACATATTTCTACCATTCTAGCCTTTATTCACTCCAAGTAGTTGCCATAGCAACAATATACACATCAAATCTACAATATTTACTGCCTATCCTTTAAAGAAAATGTGTTGTTCCATGTTCTTGATAATTAAGATATACAGATAATATATCACCCTAGTAACAAAGAAAATTCAAAACATTAGGATTCATTTCCTTTAAAAGAAATGAAAAGGAAAAAATAGAACTTTAAAAATACATTCAATAGTCAAAATAATAAAACTACCTAAAATGTCCTTTCAACAAGTGCTCTTTTTTTTTTTTTAATGGCACATCAGGGCAATCATAAAGAAATGGAAATAACCCTGAACAAAAGAAAATCTCCACTTTAAGAATTCCCTGGTTTACAAAAAGTTACCAATGTTAATCCAGTAACAAACTGTAATCACATTTCTGTAAAATTATAAGATGGAGAGTGAATGTACAGGGTAAGAAGCACACTACATGCATATGAGCACATAAAAATGTCCCCAGAATGACAAATTAAAAAGTATTAACTGTGGTTATTACTAAGTGGAAACATAAAAGGTGATTTGTTCTTTATTTTTAATACTTTTTCCCCCTCATTCCTATAGCCTTTTGAAAGGCTATTAGTAGTAGTAGTAAAGCAATTTCCATTTTCAGAGAAGACTTACCCAACTAAAAGAAGAAGTGCACAAATCACAGCAAATCCCAGAGTATATTTGAGTGCTGTTTTAATTTGCTAGATATCAAGAGAAAAAAAAGGGGGTGATACCACTTAGTAAACCCTTTAACATATAAGATATTCATGTCACAGTGCAACAGGTTTTTACATCAAATGTATGTTTTAACCGTGCAGTTTCCCTTGCTGAAGAAATTCTATAAATTTATAGAAAAACAACTTATAATGTGCAATATCTCTGTAAACTACAGTAAATTTTAAAATATTTTCAGTGATAAAAACTTATAAAAAATAGTACACCAAATACACTTAAAAAAAACCTATAAAAATATTAGGTAAACTAAACCCCCAAACAAGGAACAAACAGAATCTAAAATGCCCAGTACCCCAATTCACCAAATATGTTGTTATAATTATAGTAGTTACAATAAACAATGTGCATATATGTTTGTAAAACATACAGTTATACAAAAGTGCAATATTAGATGATATAAAAATGTATAAAACATACTATACAAGAGTGCTCTATGAACTTCATATGTTTTAACTAATTTTTTAATCTTTAAGATTCTCTCCTTGAAAGAGGGACAGAGTAGAGGGAAACTAGAGAGCCTGTTGCATGATGCATTAGGGATAAAAGAAATATACCCAAGTGTCAATAACTACACTGGAAACCATTAACCACCCCTTGAGACAGGTGTTCTTTTCCCTACTTTAGAGATGAAGAGCTTGAGACCCCAAGAGATTCCATAACTTCCCCTAAGTGATAAGTATTAAGTGACTAAGAATCAACTTGCTACCAGAACTCAGGTCTCAGCTTGTGCTGTTTGATGCTCATAATGTATTCCAAAGTGAAGAAAAAAAATATGAAAATCTAGGCATTTTAAATATGGACATAAATTTATCTCAAACAAAAAGTTAAAATAAAAATGCCTTTTAGTCTATGAGACCTCACTAAACCACCTTTTAAATTAAACTTCATATGACCAGTTCTTACAAGGGAGTTTAGAAAAAGAATTAAAAGAATTAAATTAAGGTAAGAAGGATTATTTCCCCTCCATTTTTGTTGAGGGGTAGTTAATGGTTTCCAGTGCAGTTAATGACACATGGGTATATGTCTTTTATCCCTAATGCATCATACAACAAGATCTCTAGTTTCCCTCTATCCTGTTCCTCCTTTAAGGAGAGAAATCTTACAGATTAAAAAAAAATTACTTTAGAAACATTTAATTTATAACCAGCCATCTTACCTTACATATTTTGGTTCTCCAAATAGTTTACATGATATTTGCAATCATTTTGTTTATCTTTAGCTACACTGATTACAATTCCAAAAATCATTTAAAAGACCTTTGACTGTACTAGATGCTATTATTAGTGTAAATGCCTTAAGATTTTAAGCATGACTTCAAAATATGTTAGTTTTTCAGTGGGTTTATTTGCTCTTCCATTTAAGTAAAAAAAAATAATAATAATAACAGAGTTTATAACTTCTGATAACTCAATAAAAATCTATCCCTGTTATGTTGCTTTTTCCTCTTAATGTCAATAAAAGAAATTTAAATTCTGACAAATTTCTAACATAAATTCATTCTTCAATTTACTATATTTACTACACAGATGTGTGGATTCTAATCTATGCAATCTCGAGATAGGTTCAACTATGCTGCATTATACTGATATATTCTTAGAATATGCCTGAATTCTATTTGGTAGTATTTGAGTTAAGATTTTTATACCGACATTTAAATTATTTTTGATGCTATATTTATCAAGTTTTTCATCACTATTATCGTAAGTTAGAATAGTTTGAAAATATTCATCCTTTATTACTAGTATTGGATCACATGATGCCCAGTAAATACTGACTCCAGCTACTTTCACCCCACAGGAGCAAAACTGAATAGCTGTAACAGAGAACACATTTCCTACAAAGCCTAAAATGCTTAATTCCTTGCTTTTCACTAGAAATAATGTTTGCAGATCCTTGCTCTAGTATTGCTCTAAAATAGTCAGTCATGTGTGTCCAAGTTTTGCAATATGGCTAGTTTGAAATAAGATGTGGTGAATATAAAAATACTCTAATAAAGTTAGTAGGGAAAATAAACTTTACACCTTATCAAAATTTTTTACTCTATATGATAGTACTTAAAATATGATACATGAAAACAATGTATCAAAGTTTACTGCTTCCATTTATTTATTTTTATGTGACTATAAAAAAAAACCCTAGAATTGCAAATGCAGTTCAGATAATTACCTTTAAAAACACAGCTTCAGAATAAATTCAGTCATATTCTTTGAAAGTCTCTTTTTTTCATAAACGGAGACTCCTAACATCAATTACTTACCGTGCATTTGCTAGTATCATCATCATCTTTTTCTTCATAATAGAAATAGACAAAAGGGATCCACAAGAACACACAGAATAATATAACAGAATATAAGGCTGTAGAAATAAATAATAAAGTGAGTTCTTCTACACAATAAATTTAATCATTAATATATTTTTGTTTGTTGTATCATTTTTCCATATAAAAATTCACTTCCTTATCTGAATTTGTTTATTTATTTATTTATTTATTTTTGCCTCCAGGGTTGTTGCTGGGACTCAGTGTCTGCATCACGAATCCACTGCTCCTGAAGGCTATTTTTTCCTTTTTGTTGCCCTTGTTGTTTTATCATTGCTGCAGTTTTTATTGTTGTTGTTATTGATGTCACTGTTGTTAGATAGGACAGAGAGAAATTGAGAGAGGAGGGGAGAAAAAGAGGAGAGAAAGATAGATACCTGCAGACCTGCCTCACCACTTGTGAAGGGAACCCCCTGCAGGTGGGAAGCTGGGGGCTGGAACCAGGATCCTTATGCTGGTCCTTGTGCATTGCACCATGTGCTCTTAATCCACTAAGCTACCACCTGATCCCCCCCCCCACCTGAATTCTTATGCCTGGAACCCTATAGTGTATATATGAAATCCAAATCTACATTTGCTTGTCCCAGACTTCCAAAATCAACAGCACTATTAGATAACAGATCATAATTCAAGTTAGTTTGGGATAAATTCCAGCACTACTAACTCTGCCAATAGTGACTATAGCAGGTATCTTTTCAGCTCTTACTATGTACTAACTATTGTGCTAAGAATTTTCAAGGGTTAGCGGAGGCTATGGCATACCTGGTTGAGTGCATACATTACCAGCACAGATCTGGTTCAACCCCCCTCCTCCTGCCCCATTCCCATGGGTAGGGAGGAAGCTACAGGATCAGGAAAGCAGGGTTGCATGTGTGTCTTTTTCTCTCTCCCTATCTCCTCTTAATTTTTCTTTATCCTATCAAAATAAAAGGGAAAGAGGGGGCAGGGAAAGACAGCTAGGAACTGTGGGTACCTGTGGTACAGATACCAAAACACCCTGGTGGCAATAAAATAATAATCTGGAATCCATCTCATTTACAGGATTTTTTTTTCTTTTTGTTATCAGGGTACTCAATCATTGCAAGGAAATTCCACCACTCCTAGTTATTTATTTGTTTATTTATTTTTAAATAAAAGCAGGGGAGAGGGCAAACGCAGTCTGCCCCACTACCACAAATTATACAGTTGAGTTTCCCTCATTTGGAGAAATCACACATCCAGAGTGCAGTTGATAAGCCTCACCCTAGGGAAACCACCTTTATGATGATGGTATCTCCCCTGCCAAGTAAGTCTGGTCTTTATTTCTCCTTCTAGAAACAGAAATAAAGAGAAAGAGGGAGTAAAAGAGACACTGGTAGTACTGCTTCACAGTTAGTGAAGCTTTCCCCCATGGGGGCAGGGAGGAGACCAGGAGCTCGAAACCAGACATGGTAACATACATGTGCACTTTACTTGGTGTGTCCTGACCTGTCAGGAACTAAACTTTAACTTTCATATTCTTTCCAGCTTAAAATTCAGTATATCTGAAACATCTATCAGGCACTCTGACAAGTGAAAGTAACAGCTAGCAGGGGTTGGGTAGTGGTACAATCAGTAAAACAAACAAGTACAAGTGAGAACCTAAGTTCAAGCCCCTGGTGAGAAGCTTTGCAAGCAGTGGAACAGGCTGCAGGTGTCTCTCTCCCCTTCTGTCTCCTTATTTCTTTCTGTCTCAATTATAATAATAAAAAAAAAACATTAAAAAAAATGCCCACCAGGAACAGTGGATTTCTGGTACAGGCACAGAGCCCCAGCAATAACTCTGCTGGCAAAAAGAAAAGGAAAAGAAACAGCTATAATATGTACTATTATGAAACTGACACTATACAAATGAAAATATAAGGATAAAGGATAAGAACAGAAAAATAATAAAACATGGTGTACATTTAACTGACAGAAAGTACTGTTTAACTACTTTACAATAATTTTAGAATTGAGATAAAAGAATAGTTTTACTTAATCGTGAAATTAAATTTTTAATAACTAAAGGTACAGTATATCTAGAGGTAAAACTACAAACAACTCATCAAAGAAACCTGTTTTTTGCATTTATACAAATTTATGGAAAGGAGTAGTAGTAACATAATTTAATACAAAGTAATCACAAAGTAATAATGCTGCACTGTAAATGAAAGCATTTACTAGTAAAGCATAATGAAACTTCTACTGTTCTCCTGGAAAATTTCTAACAAGATCTTAATACTTCTCATTATTATAATTTATCTAGAAACCACCTAGAAACAGACCCAAATAAATGTGTCGTGAGAAACAAGCAACAAAAGTAAATGAAAACTTAAATAACTAAATAACTAACAGAAAAGTCAAAATGAATTTATACTGAGTAATCAGAAAATGACTGCCAGCATGAACTGTAGCATTACAGATACTTAATGAAATGTATGTTGTTTTTATTATGACAAACTAAAAAGGAAGTGAATTTTGGGTTTTCTACTACAAAACAGAAAGTTGTTTTGTTTTTTTTGCCTCCAGGGTTATCGCTGGGGCTCAGTGTCTACCTACACTAGGAATCCACTGTTCCTAGAGACCATTTTTCCCATTTTATTGTCATTGTTGTTATTGTTTTTGGATAGGACAAAGAGAAATCCAGAAAGGAGGAGAAGACAGAGAGGAGGAGAAAAAAGATAGATAGCTACAGACCTGCTTCATTGCTTGAGAAGTGACCTGCCTGCAAGTAGGGAGTCAGGGGCTAGAACCAGGATCCTTAAGCTGGTCCTTGAGCTTTGCATCATGTGTGCTTAACCCACTGCACTACCACCTGGCTTCCATAAAATAATAATTTTAACATTTCTATTATAAATTAGCCAGCAGAGAGAAAAAATACATATCCAAAAAACTAATCACAATAAGCATCTTAAAGTTTTTAGCCATTAAACATAATAGGATAAGGGTTACAAATACTAAATGCCATATAAACACTATGACATTTAATTCAAGCTGTTAGCATACAATAGGGAAAATCTCCTATTAGCATAATCATACAGAGAAGTAGTAATTACACACCCAAAAAACTTGCATAAATTAATAGTGAGGTTTGGCTTCAATTTCAGTATGCTACCTGCTTGTATGAACTATTTGCTGATCTTGATCTTTAGAGAAAAATACACTATTATTTCATAAACATTCCTAGCATCCCTAAACTGTTGTGATCAATGATTTTATTATCACATATGTTACTATCATGATCAATTAGTATAACATATAAAACTAGTTTCTGTAACTCAGAAAAGTACCAATAGTCCAGTTATAAAAGTGGACAAAAAAAATTTCATCACAGAAAACATCAGTACCTAGCAGTGGCACATCTAATTAAGTGTATCTTACTGTTAACAAGGACCAGGGTTTAATGCCTTAGTCACTACCTACAGGGGGAAAGCTTCATAAGTATAAAATAGAGCTGCAGATATCTTTCTCTCTCCTTTCCTCCCTCCCTCCCTCCCCCTTCTCTCTCAATTTCTCTCCCTCTAGCCAATAAATAAAAAAAATACATTAAAGCTAAAATACACAATGTTCAGAAAGAACATTTTAAGTGATCATTATCATTAGTTTTAATTAATAGAATGACTAAAAATAAACTAAATGACTAAAAATAAACTGTGTTAAATGACTAAAAATAAACTGTGTTAAATGACTAAAAATAAACTGACAATACTAAAGGCTGCCAAAAATGTGCATTCCCATAAGGGACTATAAATGGTGTAACATTGCCATCAGTAGTTTCTTACCACATGAAACATACACCTACCATATGACCCAACAATTCTAACTGTAAAGTGCAGCAACACAAAGTATCTTTGTTGGAGATGTAGAATCCCAGGCTTTCCCTAGTTATAATAGAGACAATATGCCTAAGTGGTCAGGCATGATTAACAAAACTATAAACCCCATCAAGGAAAGTAAATGTCCACTATAATGTGCGTTACACAATCTAAAAAAGATGATGCTACATGGTTCGTATTCAGCTGTCAAAGTAATTCTGAGTACTAGTAACATACTGAATGTTTCACAAATCAGGCTTTCGGGAGCTAGCCAAGATATTTTTCCCTGCAAGACTATCATTCAGATAAGAATGAACAATTAAAGCAGTATCAGATACACAAAAGCTAATGAAGTTTGCCATTACCAGACCTGCCTGTAAGAGTTACTGAAAGGGTGCCACAGAAAAGGGAACATTTAACTCTTAAGAAAGTGACACACAGTAACTCAGAAACATAAGCCACAGACTCAAGGGACAATTTTGAAGTATGAAAAGGGAGAAAGAAATGAATAGATACTATTTAAGCAAAGAATGGTGAAACAAGAACAGTTCTAAGAAGACTTCAATGAATTTATAATTATGTAACAATTATTTATATAATATAGAATACCTTTATACATAACACTTTCACAATACAAGTTCTTTATGCCTTTTTAAAGTGATGTCATTTACTCTCTAGTACTTTAATCATTCCTATATATTCTTCACTTTTCTCCCATCTTTTATCTTAGATAATACCTTGTTTCTTTACTTTGCTATTTACTATATTTTTGTCATTTTTATTTTTACAAAGTTTTACTAGTACCAATCCTTCTTTGCCCCTTTCTTTTGACTAACAACTACCTCCAAATTATCTCTCTTCCTCTAGCATGCATATTTTTATTTGCCATGTTTCTTCTTGCACTATGTAAACTTCATTTTCCAATACAGTGTATTTTATCTCACCCTTCCATTTTGCAGCAATTTTTTCTATATTCTTCACATATTGAATTACTGGGTTTTTAAAATAATAATAATAATACATAAGTATCTTGTCTGAATATTATGTCTTCTTCAACTTTTTGTATTATTTACATTTAAATAGTTTTCTGAGACAAACTACTTTAAGAATGACCTGGGGGAAGGGGGGGTAGGGTGCACAGCTTAGCCAGCAGAGCATTTAATTTACCATGCATGGACTTTAGAACTGGTACTACAAGGAACACCAAGGAAGGCAGGCACCAGAGGAGCTCCATGGATATTAGAGCAGTTCTGTGGCATCTCTACTATCCTTTCCCTCTCATACCAGAGAGAGAGAAAGAGAGAGAGAGACAGAGAGAGAGAGAGAGTGTGTGTGTTTATGAGACAATTCAGTGAATCCTATATCCAAGAGTCCTCGAATTCATCTGAACTTTGTTCTTTCCCTCATCCCTTACTCCCCTAGCCCCTTTTTCTTTCTTTTCACTAGAGTGCTTTTCAACTCTGGCTTAAGGTGGTCCCTTGGCCTGAACCTGAAACTCTGGAATCTCAGCAGTGAAAATGTATTTGCATAATGATGTGGGAGCTCCCAACCCTGGCTCTGAATTTTAAAATTTTTTTAAATGAACATGAAGTCCATTTTCTGTGACTGAACGTCAGTAAATTCTAGAACCAGCTGCTCTGATCTATTATGATACAAGTCAACCCACTGGGGGGATAGCTATACTAACTGCAAAAAGATCCATGGATGCCTGGGCCAGGTGGTGTTGCACCTGGTTGAGAGCCCATGTTACAATGTGCAAGGGGCCAGGTTTGAGACCCCAGTCTCCACCTGCAGGGAGAAAGCTTCACAAGTGGTGAAGCAAAGTTGCAAGTGTCTCTTTCTCACCTTCCCACTCCATTTCTATCACCCCTTCCCTCTTGATTCCTATTTCTATCTAATAAAAATTTTTTCATTTAATAAAAAAGATATAAAGATGTCAATGGGACTACATCAAATTGAAAAGCTTCTTCAGGGAGTCGGGCAGTAAATAGCCAGCGGGTTAAGCGCACGTGGCGTAAAACGCAAGGACTTGATAAGGATCCTGGTTCAAGCCCCTGGCTCCCACCTGCTGGGGAGTCACTTCACAGGCAGTGAAGCAGGTCTGCAGGTGTCTATCTTTCTCTCCCCCTGTCTTCCCCTCCTCTCTCCATTTCTCTCTGTCCTAACAACGACAACATCAATAACAACTGCAACAATAAAAACAACAAGGACAACAAAAGGGAAAATAAATAAATACTAAAAAAAAAAAAAAAAAAGAAAGGCTTCTTCACAAAAAGAAACTACTACCCAAACAAAGAGACTTCTCACAGAATGGGAGAAGAGCTTTATATGCCATGCATCAGACAAAAGGCTAATAACCAAAATATATAAAGAACTGACTAAACTCAGAAACAAAAAACAAATAACTACACTCAAAAAAGGGAGAAGATGTGAACAGAGTATTCACAAAAGAAGATATCTGTGGGGCATGTTGGTGGAACACCTGGTTAAGCACACACATTACTATGCACAAGGACCCACATAAGGATGTGGGTTCCAGCCTACCTTCCTCTCCCCCCACAACACACACACTCCCCACCTGCAGGGACAATGCTTCATAAGCAGTGAGCAGGTAAGTAGATGTCTGTCTTTCTCTCTCCCCCAACCCTCTCAATTTCTCTGTCCTATCCAATAAAATGGCTGCCAGGAGCAGTGGATAGATCATGCTTGCACCAAGTCTCAGCAATAATCCTGGAGGCAAAAGAGAGAGGGGGAGAGGTAGGGAGAGAGGGAGAGATCCAAAAAAAAACAACAGACATATGAAAAAGTGCTCTGTTGTTTTATCCGGACTGGCTTCACGGGCGGGTAATAGAGATGACCAGAGACACACGGCTGGGCCGGGAAGCTGTATTTCTTTATCCACGAACAACGATTCATAAACTAACCCAAACTAATCACCAAACAGAACTCTCCTGCATCCTTCTCACATGGCGGAGCCAAGAAGTCTCTAACTCTGTCGGGGTTCTTGGGGGCGGGGACAAGCAGGCCCGCGAAACTAGCAGGACTAAACCAATTTTCCTGATGGGAAGAGCTAGACCAAACCAATGTAAAGCATACAGCAATTCCCCCTTTTCTTTTTAACTAAATGACTACAGTATCAGGGGTGTGGGGTGAACAGAAACCTATATGGTACAGGCATTTTCAAAAATTATGTTGTTTTATCCGGGCTGGCTTCACAGGCGGGTAACAGAGACGACCAGAGACACACGGCTGGGCTGAGAACACAGTTTAATCTTCATTCACGAACGGGCAAATCACCACACCATGTGCTTTTCTCTATCATCTTCTCTCCGCTGCTGCTGCTGGGACTCTGCACGTCCTTAGCATACGGGGTGGGGAGAAAGGGGGGGGGTGAAACTAGCAAGGGGCAAACCAATTCTTCTCAGAGGTCGGAGGGAAGGAAACATACCAACAGTGCTCCAAGTCATTGCCTGTCAGAGAAATGCAAATAAAGCAACAAAGAGATACAACTTCACCCCTGTGAGAATGTCATACATCAGAAACAGCAACAAGTGCTGGAGAGGTTTTGGGGTGAATGAAACCCTCCTGTACTGCTAGTGGGAATGTGAATTGGTCCAACCCATGTAGAGAGAAGTCTGGAGAACCCTCACAAGGCTAGAAATAGACCTTCCTTATGACCCAGCAATCCTCTCCTAGGGATATATCCTAAGAATCACACACACCCATCCAAAAAGATCTGTTTATACCTATGTTCACAGCAGTAAAATTTGGAATAGCCAAAACCTGGAAGCAACCGAGGTGTCCAACAGCAGATGAGTGGCTGAGAAAATTGTGGTATATATACACAGTGGAATATTAATCAGCTATTAAGAATGATGACTTCACCCTCTTCACCTCATCTTTTATGGAGCATGAAGGAATCATGTTAAGTGAGATAAGGCAGTAAGAGGAAGATGAATATGGGATAATCTCACTCATAGACAGAAGTTGAGAAATAAATAAAAAACAGAAGGGGGAACACAAAGTAGAACTTGGACTGGATTTGGGGTATTGCATCAAAGTAAGGGCATAGGTGTTACTTTCAGGTCTTGATGCACAATAGTGTGTGTGGGGGGTGAATGGAGAGTAGTTTGCAGAAAACAGAGAAATTATCCACATGTACCAATAACTGTATTTACTATTTAGTATAAACCATTAATCCCACCAATAATTAAAAAAAAAAAGATACACATATCTCATGCTCTCGTGTATTGCTGAAGAATAACTGGATAAAGATAGACACTAGGGATAAATAACTCAGTAAGGAAGCAGAGAATAGACAATTTAGAAAGAAACTGATTTTAGTATCAACCAGACTATGAATCAAAATAGGTTTAGAGCAATGTTCTAAATGTTTTCGTAAGCCATAACATTCTACGCTGTTTTCTGGCAATCCAACTGTTCTTTTACATTGTCGTTCATAAAGATTTCTTTATTCAGTCTACAAATTCAGTCTAAAATGCTAACCTCTAAACTGTAAAGACAGAATTAACATTTTTATATGTTTTAGATCAGTTCTAGCATCATGTTGGGCTTACATATCTGTAAATGAAAAGAAGAATGCCTGCTGCCACTATAATGAAATAGAAAAATTGCTCCTTTTAAAGTTTTGCTAGAAACTGGATGCTATTTGTAAAGAAAAATTATTCTTAATGCCAATGGTGATGGCACATTCATTGCTTGAGATCTTCAGTATGCTTTTACTTAGAAATGTTTTTGTTAAAAGATTGATACTGGCAATTAAAAGATAAAAAGACTGTTTGGCTTAAAAGATCTAAAACATCAAAGAAAACATTAAGGAAAAAATAAAACTTCATGTCCAGTGAAACTGGCAAAAATCAAACTCTTAAGTTTTTTGTTGTTTTTTTTATAATCAAGAGCTAACAACTACAAATGAATAGACACTTATTTGAAAGGACGTGGCCAAAAACTGTGGCAAAGAAAATAGGATAATTTCTATGATTTTTAATTTATGCACTCTATTTTTAAAACTGTATTCTTAAATTGAGAGGCACTGGAGTCCTGGTGTGCTTTCTAGACAATTCTCAAGGGAGATGAGTGGCTATAACTATGCGCTAAAGACTATACTGTAAACTATTAAAACCTCAGTAAATTTAAAAAGAAAATTAACTTAGATACATTAGACTTTTGAATATTTAGACATTCTTTAGCTCTCCCAACTACCAATGAAAACCATCTTTAAACTAAACACTATGATAAAGAATAACCTGGGTCAACATTATGATTAACCATTACAAACTTTTTTTGTTGTTTGTTTTAAAGAGTCAATGTATAAAGATATTCAGGGAATTTTAAAAGCTTTCTAAAATTATCCCATTTAGCCGAAAAAAATCCAGGGTCAAAACTGCTAGCTGCCATGTCCAATACCTATTTTCCTTTCTGCTGTGTTCTTGTTTCCTGCTTTCTGTGTTCTTTGTTCTTTATTCCTGCTTACAGAAAGAAATGGACACATTATAACTGAAACTCCAGTTATCGTTTTTTGGGCTCTGGTGGGAATCTTAAAATGGAAATTGGATACTAAGAACAGAAAGCATGGATGGATGGATGGATGGATGGATGGATGGATGGATGGATGGATGGATGGATGGATATAAACAGATACATACAAATATCCATGACACCATATGATCCTTGAATATCATATCTAAAAACTTTCCCATCCTTAAAAATATATACTTATTTATATTACTACAAAATCCAGGGGCTATAACTTCATACTAATATAACTGATAAAACTCACACATCCATGAGCAAAGTTCACTGGTGCCACCACACTAAAGAAAGTTCTCTATTTCTCCCTACTTCTCCTTTTCCCTCTGCTAATCACAATAGTTTTCACAAAGCAGTAGTTTTGGTGGTTTTTTGTTTTGTTTTGCAAGTTCAATCTAGTTTTTTATATCGAGTAAAGCCACACAGGATTTTCTCCCACTTCTTGGTACTTCACCTAGCATAATCACATTGAGTTCCATTCACTTCAGCCCAAATGGTAGAATGTCTTCCTTCTTAGTGGCAGAGTAGTGCCCCATGTATATCCTATGACTTCTTTATTTAGTCATCTTTTGATGGGCATTTAGGTTGATTTCATATTTTAGCAATTGTGAATACTGTCATGATTATAGGAGTACATATAATGTTATCAATTAGTGTTTTTATTTTGTTTTTAATTATCAATTTCTATTTGTTATTAGTGATTTAATATTGGTTTACAAAATTACATGTCAACAGGGGTATAATTCCACACCATTCCCACCACCAGCGAATCAGTGGTTTTTGTCCCATTTGGATAAATGTCTACCATTGGTTATAGGATCATAAGATATTCCATTATTTTTAATGGAATCCTCATATTTTACATAGAAGAGCATGATTTGGGTTTGTGTTTTGTTGCTCCCTCTGGCTTTTACTTGACATAATAATAAATGCTAACAGGGTAACTTCACTGAACCTCTTCAAATAACTAGATATCTACTGGCCATCTGTTTACATTCTCTGGAGAAGTGTCAATTTAGACCATTTGCCTAGTTTTTTAATTAGGTTGCTTAGTCATTTGTACTCGTATGATTCTCTATATACTGTAGACAACAACACTTTATAGGATATGCAATGTTAAAATACCTTCTACCAATTGTTAGGTTGCATTTGAGTTGTTTTAGTGGAATTTTCTTTCAATATGTAAAAGCTTTTTAATTTTATAGAATTCCATTTACATATTCTTGTTTTTGTTTTCCCTTGCCAATGGATCAAGACTCTATACATATCTCTAATGCCTATGTCTTATTAGAATATATATCACTACAGGTCCATGAAGGATGATAAATGACATAGTGGGGGTTGTATTGTTAAATGGGAAACTGGGGAATGTTATGCATGTACAAACTATTGTATTTACTGTTGAATGTAAAACATTAATTCCCCAATAAAGAAATAAATAAAAATAAATTAATTTAAAAAAAGAATATATATCACTGATACTTTATTCTGTATATTTTTTGGTGGATCTAATGTCTAAGTCATCTTTAGCAGTCTGATTAGCTTTGAGACCTAATTTCATATTTTTTACACGTGAATGACCAGTTTCCCCAACACCCTTTGTTGAAGAGGGTTTCTTTTCCCCATGGTATGGTCTTGGCTCCTCTGTCATAAATTAAATGTCTATATATGTACAAGTTTATATTTGGGCTCTTGAGTCTATTCCACTGGTTTAAGTATGTTTTTGTTCCAATACAAAATGGCTTTAATGACAATTGTTTTGTAGTATGGTTAAAAATGAGGAGTGCCATGCATTCATTTCTCTTTCCCCTTATATTCACATTGCCCATTCAAGGTCTTCTGGGGTTCTATGCAATCTTTGGAATTGTTTGCTCAATTTCTTTGAATAGTTTTATTGGAATTTTAAATGGGCATTGTGCTGAATTTATAAATTGCTTTATAGATAGCCATTTAACAATGTTTATTTTATAGTCCTTGAACATGGGATGAACCATTTCTGTTGTCTTCTATTTTAAGACTGATTTATTTATTGTCATGACAGAGAAGATAGAAAGGCTGAAGCTACTCAGATCTGGCATGTAGAGCTATTCTGGATTGAAATGGAGTCAATGGTACCTCAGGCATCAAAGTCTGGTATGTTACTGCTGTGCTATCTCCCCAGCCTATTATACTTCAACATCTCACAATATTCATTATATAGGTCTTTCACCTTCTTTGTTAGAATCACTCCAAATTATTTTCTTTTTGTTGCTGTTGTTGTTATTGTAATTGTTAATAGGATCATTTCATTAACTTATACTTTCTTACAACATATTGCATACAAAAATAAATGCAACAATTTATATAAGCTGATTTTGTTCCTTGCCACTTTAATGAAATGATTATTTCTAGTAGTTTTCTTATTGAATCCTTTAGAGTTTTCTCCTTGTTATCATCATGTCATCTACAAACAGCAATACTTTTAGTTCTCTTTCAAACTGGATATGTCTTTGATCTTTTAAAAATCTTTGTTTTTTAATTGCTTGGCTAGCACTTCTAAAAGCATGATGAACAGTAGTGATAAGAGTGGGCATCCTTGTTTCATTCCTGCCCTTCAGAGAAAAACTTTCTCTCTACTGTGTATGATGCTATCATTGGGGTTTGTCATAAATGATTTTCATTATATTGAGATATGTTCCTTCAATACCTATTTTACTAATTGTCATAAATGACTACTGAATTTTGCCAAGTACTTTTTCAGTATCTATATCTAGGATCATGCATTTTTATCTTTTGATTTTTGTTGATGTGATGTATTGCATTAATTGCTTTGCACATGTTGAAACATCCCTGCACTGTTGGGACTAAATCCACTTGATAATGATATATTATTCTCTGAATTCCTTTTGCAGCATTTGTTTTTAAGAGACCAGAAAAACAGCCTGCTTGGATAGTGTGCTTCTTTGCCATGTGTGAAACCCAGGCTTGAGCTACCACACAGCACTGAAGGAAGCTTTGGTGTTATGGTCTCTTTCACTCTCTTTCTCTGCCTCTCTATTTCCCTCTAAAAAAAGAAAGAAAATAAAAGAGAAAGAAAGGGACCAGGCAGTGGCTCACCTGGTTAAGTGCTCACATTACAGTGCATAAGGACCCAGGTTCAGGACCCTGATCCCCACCTGCAGAGGGAAAGCTTGATAAGTGATAAAGCAGAAGCTGCAGGTGTCTATCTATCTCTCTCTCTCCTTCTTTACCTCCCCTCCCTTCTCAATTTCTCTCTGTCTCTACACAATAATAAATTTAAAAATATTTTTAAAAAGAGAAAGAACCTGTGGAAGATTTATTTTAAGTTAAATGGAAAAAATGCTCTGCTGTTTTACATTTGCATTTTTTCTATATTTTTTTCTTAATTGGGGGGTATAGGGATTAATGGTTTATAGGTGAGAGTAAAATATAGTAGTCTGTACATGTGTAAGACTTCTGTTTTCTACATAACAATCTAATCAGTTGCATTATAGTTATGTAGTAATAGAAACCCTGAGTGTTTTTTTAAATAATTTTTAAAATATTTTATTTTAGCAAGTCGGGCAGTAGCACAGCAGGTTAAGTGCAGGTGGCACAAAGCACAAGGATCGGCGTAAGGATACCAGTTCCAGCCCCCAGCTCCCCACCTGCAGGGGAGTTGCTTCACAAGCGGTGAAGTACGTCTACAGGTGTCTATCTCTCTTTCCCCCCGTCTTCTCCTTCTCTCTCCATTTCTCTCTAACCTATCAATAACGACATCAATAACAACAACAACAATAACTACAATGATAAAAAAAACAAGGGCAACAAAAGGGAATAAATATTTTAAAATATATTTTTTATTTTATTTTATTTTATTTTAATGAAAGGTATAGGAAGACACAGAGAAAGACCAGAGCACTGCTCAGGTCTGGTTTATAGTGGTACTGGAGATTGAAGTTGGGAGCTCAGAGCCTCAGGCATAAAAGTCTCCATTATGTTGTTTCCCTAACCTGAAACCCCAAAATTTTCTAATCAAAAACTTTTGATTTTTTTTCTCAGTCTCCAATTTGGTGTTATATTGAAAGTCTTATTCAATAACTTAATCTATTTCTGGGAAATGAAAATATTCCTGACATAGCACTTATACATTCCTAGAAAAAAAGAAAAAATCTTCTACTTATTCAATAAGAAATTTTTTAAAACATCTAGGTAGTTGTTAACATTTTTATAATTCAACATTAAAAAAAGAAAAGTATAAGAATAGGAAGGAAGAAGAGAGGGTACAATCAGCCACAATCACTGAATAAAACTGGCTCTGAAAAGTACATTCAACCTGGTACAAAATCCCCAGAGAAACATCTCTCTAGACCTTCCCGTGGTGCATCCCGTGAGTACCCATTCATTGGGGAAACTGACGATCCTTCCTAGCCGACTGAATCCACATGGATCCCAGTCACTTTCAAAGCCATTAACTGGCTACAGAAGAAGGGCAAACGCTAGAAGAAGAAGAAGTATCAATACTAAAAAAAAAAAAAAAAAAGCCTAGAAAACTTAGCTTTTTAAATCAAGAGTACAATCACACATCTGATAAAGGACTGATATCAAATATCTATAAAGAACTCACACAGCTCAACAATAAAATAGCAATAATCCAATAAAAAGTAGGCAAAAGAACTAAAGAGACAAGTTTTCTACAGAAAGTATACATACATACATACATACACAGAATCTTTCTTTATAGAAAGATTCTTTAAATCTTTATAGAAAGATTCCATTTCACTTATTATTAGAGAAATGAAAATTAAAATCACAATGATATATCACCTCCCACCTGTGAAAATGGTTCACATCAACAAATCAAAAATTAAATAATGACAAGCGGTAGAGAGAGGTGGAGAAAGTAAACTAAACTATTTCACTGCTGAGAATGTTAACTGGCACATACTCTATGGAAAACAGTATGGAGAGTCTTTTTAAACAAGTAAAGATAGAAATACTTTATCATCCAGCAATACCATCCTTAGTTAGGTATATAGCCAAAGGAGATATAAAACCACTAATTGGAAGGGAGGTTTATACCCCCAATGTTCATAGCTGCATTGTTTACAATAGTCAAGGAGTGGAAACAGTTTAAATGTCATTCAAAGATGACTAGATAGAGAAGCTGTGAGACATATATACAATATATGCAACTGAAAAAGAAGATACTGCATCCTTCAGGACAAAATGGATAGAATTTGAAGTGATTATGCTTAATAACATAAGAAGATGAAAAACAATAAAGGATGGTTCCATTCACACATAGAATATAGAGGTTAAACACATGAAGTTAAGGAGAGAAAAAAACGGAAAAGTAGTTAGATTACAAAATAAATCTAAGACTTTGTGAGAACTAAGATGGTTGTCAGTGGGGAGTGAGGGACACAGAATTTTGAAGGAAGGTGTAACATAAAACTAAAATCTATAATCACAGAATCTTGTAAACAAAAATATTTTAAAATCTAGAGTACAGCTGGTAATGGTAATATAAAAAATCTACTTAAGATTTAATGCTGATTGAACCCCCATAAAAAAGTGATACAGCAAACCTAAATGAAGCAAAGATGGTTTAAGAAGTATCAGGATATAAGTATGAATGCTATTATTACCTATTTCTGATATCAAAAATGGCAATCTCAAGTGTGTTATCAAAGTTTAAAAGTTTATATAACTTTATTCTACTTTTTGGTTATCAGTTCAGATAGGAATTGAAATTGAAAAATACTTACTATAGTAACCATATAATACAGTGTCCTCAATCTGTCTGCTGACATTAGCATTAGCCCAATCCTAGGATTAAAAAGAAAGTAATAGAATAGTAATAAAGAATCCATTTGTTAACAAGTATACTTAAGTTTTAATGTGACTATTACTTTTAGCTGCACAATTAATTCAAATAAATAATGGTCTGCACCTGCAAACAGCGAGAAAATGACAAGTAAATTAATATGAATAGCTGAATGCTAAAATAAGATGACAACAAAGTTCTGAGGTAACACATGGATGCTAGGCATTTAAGTCACATATATGGAAAGCCTAAGTCACACTGAAGATTAAGTATAGCATCCTAAAACAATTCAAAATTGACATCTGAAGAAATAAGAGTCATACACAGTTAAAAGGAGAAAAACTAGTGTAAATAAAAGAGAGAGGTACATACATGGAAGTTTTGAAAAAAATTTAAGAAACTAAATACAGGTTCACTGGATCTTGTTTTGGAAAGGTTAATAATAATAATAATAGCATCAAGTGAAGCAAGGAACTGGCGAACCATGCTAATTATTCTGAAGCAAAGCAAAGTGATAATCTGATTTGTGAGAATATTTGAGCATAATATACATCTTTAAAATGCAAAAAATCATTAAATTCATTTGTATCATGTCACATAAGTGTTCTTTAAATTAATAAGTGTAAAAAATAGAACTTATGTTAATCTTTTCAAATAAAAAATTGTAACTAGTGAATCAGAAGTGAGATTTAATAGCAAGTGTTCTTATCAAATACTCTAAATGTTATGTATATGAAAAGTTAAACTTGGACAGTCTCAGTAGAAAAGTTCTAATTAATTTATGTCCTTTTTTTTCTATTAAAAAACTCTTTGTCCTCATCTACATGGGGGGTTACTTCACAAGTGATGAAGCAGGAGTCTCCCTCTCTCCTCTATCTTCCCCTCTCCTCTCACTTTCTCTCTGTCCTATCCAACAACAATAACAACAGCAACAACAACAGAAAAATATGACCACAGGCGCAGTGAATTCAGAGTGCAGGCACTGAACCCCAGGAATAACCCTGGAGGAAAGAAAAACAACTATGAATTCCTTATTGACAAATGCCTATATGAATAAAAATATAAGAAAAATCCAGTGATCTGGGAGGTGGCGCAGTGGATAGAGCACTGGATTTTCAAGCATGAGGTTCTGCTTTCAATTCCCAGTAGCACATGTACCAGAGTGATGTCTGATACTTTCTATCTTCTCCTACCTTTCTCATTAATAAATAAATAAAATATTTAAAAAAGCGAAATCCAAACTTAGCTCTACAAATGTAAGACCCTAAGAGACAATACACAATAAAAATGGTATGTAACCAGTAACAATAAGATATACAGGCTATTAAAAAATGATGTTAACAGCTAAAACCTGGAAGCAACCCAGGTGCCCAACAGCAGATGAGTGGCTGAGAAAGCTGTGGTATATATACACAATGGAATTCTATGCAGCTATTAAGAACAATGAACCAACCTTCTCTGACCCATCTTGGATGCAGCTAGAAGGAATTATGTTAAGTGAGCTAAATCAGAAAGATAAAGATGAATATGGGATGATCCCACTCATCAACAGAAGCTGAGAAAGAAGAACATAAAGGGAAACTAAAAACAGGATTTGACTGAATTTGGAGTAGGGCACCAAAGTAAAAACTCTGGGGTGAGGGTGAGGGTGAATGGGATGGGACACAGTCTTTTAGTGGTGGGCATGGTGTTTATGTACACTCCTATCAATTTGTAGTCATATAAATCACTATTTAATCAATATGAGAGGGGAAAAATTGATTGTATGTCTCAAACTTTTTAAAGCACATACTGAGTCTTTTTAATACACAGGCTGAGTCTTTGATATGTTGACTCTCTAAAAAGCCTACATTGGGGAGAACAGAAGCAACCGGTGGCACAGCTATATACAAATAATGTCAAAAGACATAAATTATGGTGATGTTGTATATGATACAGCAAATCCTAAAAAAGGGATATTTCAAAGTTAACCCAATTGCCAAATAACGTGATCATAGCAATAACTATCTATTGTCTTCTTAAACCCTACGACAGCAGGAACCTCCCACTTCCTTTTAAGAGACTAGTTCCCCTAGTTATGGAATCTCTAGGGTGGGGCTCACTTTCCTGCATGCTTCTCTCAATTCATACCAAATGATACTGCATCCACTGATCCCATCCTAATCAATGCAACAAGTACCACCTCAGCATGCTTCACTTCAGACTGTGTCCAGAGATGTCAGGCATGGAATGTCAACCCTTCACCCTCATTACTCGGGTGAGACCTTTCCTTTCATAGTATTCTCAAATTCCATACCAGGTGGTTCACTTCCTAACAAAGTCCCAAAGCCTAGATATAGACCAGGTCCCATGAGAAAGAGCGTATGTCCACATGTATCTATAAATTAGGGCAAAGTATATACCTGAATGCAAAAGTACACAATAGTCTGCAGTGTGTCAGTATAAAGTTCATAATGAAATAGTATCTAATTAGACTTAGATACTCTCCTCACCTACTTCCTATTACAGTTCTCTTACTCATTCCAAAGCTAACCTTATCAAAGCAAGGACTGCAAAAGCTGAATAAGGGCAAGAGACTGGCATACTTTAATGATGACTCTTTAGTCACTATCAGACCACCTCATTAGCTGGGGCCCTATTCAGATAGTCCTGAGATTCCCAAACAGACATCATGGGCCTAGACCTTGAAAAATCCCTCTTGCCTTGTTACCAGCCATCTCAATCAAGAACAACAAAATAGACCCCTTTGTGGGCCCCCCATAGGACCTTGCCCTCAACCTGGATCAATAAGGTAGAGAAGGTAGAGAATGTCTTCGGAGGCTGGACAACATACTCTATGCTACACCTGAGGAAGATGGGTCCTGATATTGGAGCAGCTTAAAATGTTCCTACTCATGACCACAGAATGTGAGTTCAGATCTACAGGGATGCAGAGGTCACATAGGTTCCTAAGCCGAATATGGGCCCCAGACCAAATCAAATTGATGGGCTTTACAGTCAATAATATTTATACCCCTTTCCCATATTAGGGAGCTACTCTCTTCCCTGATCCAGCTTTCTGCTCCTTTTCCAGCCATGACATCATCTCCCCAAACAATAACTTGGATCCAAAAAAAAAAATAAAAAATAAATAACTTGGATCCACCCGCATAATGGATATCAGGTCTAAAAGAAAAAAAAAAAAAAAACTAGTCTAGTCACTTGTTTGATTGCAAACACTAACCAGGTTCAACCCTGACCCCCACTATACTGAAAGAAGATTCAGTGCTGTCGTGTCTCTCCCTATCTCTGTCTCTGTCTTTCTAGCAAAAAAAAAAAAAAAAACAAACTCATCAACCTAAAGTGTTCAAGTCCCAGTGACAACAACAAAAAAAATCTGAAAAAAGTTCAAGTTACATGTTCCCACATGAAAAGACTATAAAGCCAAATTATATATCTCCAATTAAAATCTCAATATATATGAGGGGGTACAGTATTTTGACATCCTGATCCTAAAAGCATCATTTGAAATATAAATGCCACTCACTGTAATAGTAACAAAGGTAATCTATGACCTAGATACTCTTTTTTGGAATTTATCCTAAAAAGATTCACACAAATAAGGACAGATATAAATACAGTGTTAAAGAAAGCAATACTGTCGAATGAATGTCCTTGTGAGCTCTTGGCAGGTTGCCTAGCTATGATCTAGCCCACACGGGACTTCCCATTAAGTGGAATAGCATCCAACCTCAATTACTCATGGGATCAACCAGCCCAAAGTTTCTAATTGTTCAGTAACTGAAACGTCCTAATATGCACATGTATCTGTCTATGTCTAAACTTACACTACACTGAACCCAAGTCCACTATATTTATCTACCTGCAAATCATTGTTCTGCTTGTCCTATGTAAAAGAACAAAGTGAGGTAGAGGTAATTCTCCTGAAATCACTGCACTTTAGGAAAGCTTGCCACTATGAAAAATGCCAACTATATAAGAACTTGTGTACTTTCTGACTTTTAAACCTATAAATTCTCATATGGAGTTCACCAGTACTCTGGTTTAAAAAAAAAATCCAGTTTGCATCAAATAATGCTTTTTGATTTTGACTCAAGAACCCTTGCTAATACAATATTCAGTGCAGTGATATTAAAAAAAAACCTAAAAACAATCAAAATATTGAGTTATAAATAGCTAAGTATTAGTTATATATTCACATAGTGGACTAAAATCATGACATTAAAGTCTATATAAACTGTTATAGATGGATAGAATATGGAGTACTTATGAGTATATGGAGGAAATGAAATAGTTGGGGCCAATAGTTTAAACTCACACAATTATTGCCTTAAAATATAATGATAGAAACATTTTCTATGCACATAGAAAATAGAAATTGTAAAAGAGTGCTTACCATATGGGAAAGCACTGGGGAGAATTAAATGCAATGATTAAAATATTTTTATATTAATGATTAGAATATTCCAATGAATATGTGCATAGTCAAAGTTTCAGCTACTAACAACTGTGCTTCTTTAATTATTAAGCATTAAAATACTAATTTTTCAAGATTGACTTGAGTCATTTTATTATTTAGTAGGTCCAAGTACCATAAAAACAGATTTTGAAAATGGGGGAGGGGGGAAGCGTGCACCAGGATTCCAATCATATTTTTTAATATATAAGCACATTCATGGGGGAGGGGTATAAAAAATGAAATAGAAAATAGTTAGATTCATCTCATGTAAGCTGCCTATCAATTTCTAACATAAACCAGGAGATATTAATTACTGGCTAATATTTAATTATAAGTTAAGTTACAAAATTTAAAAATTCTGAAAAAAATTAAAAGTATGAAGTTTGGAGAGAATTAAACCCAGTGATTCAATGAAATTTTTCACTCTGCAACAACCTTCTGTTTAACCACATTTTGGGGCAATAGGAATATTGTTGTTACTATTTTAAAGCTACAAATATGTGTAAAATATACAACATCACTCAAGTACTACCAGTGTATTTAGTTTTTATATACTGTCTTGACTCTAAGATATCTGGTATACTGTCAAGAGTGCTTAGTTTATGAAACCCTCCTTCTTTTAGACTTTGAACACCGCATTGGTGGTGTTATATTTTATAAACTATTGCATCCCAAAGTAGAACCCAAAAGGAACTTTGTAGTCATTTAAGATCCAAAGGAATGTAAGATAATGAAAAACTAATAAAAAAGAGAACATTAAGAACCTTTTTAAAGGGGAAAAAATGGAGTTGGAGAGTTATCACAGAGGTAGTGCATCAAATTTGAAAGTCTGAGGCAAAAGAGCTCCCAAACTCAATCCAAAGCACCACCATTAGCCACAGATGAACAGTGGTGGATCAAAGTCATCAAGATGACTTTTTAAAATTCTAAGTACAACTTAAAAATAAGCAAGACTTTCCTTACTTTTTACTTAATAATCTCACTTAGTCAAGTGGTTCTCATTTATGAGGTATGTGGTCTCCTAGGGGCATTTAACAATATTTGGAGACAAATAGATGTGAGAACAAAAATCTACTGACATCTAGTAAGTAGCAGCAAGGATCCATTAAACATCTCCAATGCTTAAGACTGCTCCCCCATACAACCCATCTTGAATAAAGAATCATATAGTACAAAATGTCAGTGATTGAGAAATAATAACAATGAGGTTGCTAAAATATTTTGAAGTCAAAAGATAGGAGCTCATTCAACTTTTTACCAAACCTAAAATATATTTCCATCTGTATTCAAAGTCTAGGCTTTCTTTCTACCAAGAACCCATACTTGTATTTACTGTCAGCCCTTTTATGTTGTGTTTATCTTTCTCTTTCTCTCTCTGTCTTCCCCTCCCTTTCAATTTCTCTCTGTCCTATCTAATAAAATGGAAAAAATGGCCTCTAGGAGCAGTAGACTGGTAGTTCTAGCAGTGAGCACCCACAATAACCCTGGAAGCAAAAAGTAAAATAAAATATGTAAGTACCATCTGTGTGCCACAACACTGGGGATATAACAATGGCACACAGTTCCTATTTCATAATAGCTCAAGCTAACAGGAACCATTAAAAATAACTTGTATAATTAAATGGAAATTCAGAAATTTTCCAGTCTAACATCCTTCACTCTACAAATAAAGAACTTGAAGTTCAGAAAAGTTAACTGACTTAACTAAATGTTCCTGCTAGACAGTTAAAACTAAAACTCAGGAGTTGGGGGGTAGCACAGAGGGTTAAGCGCACATGGCACGAAGAGAAAGGAACAGCATAAGGATCCTGGTTCTGAGCCCCCAGCTCCCCACCTGCAGGGGAGTCGATTCACAGGCAGTGAAGCAGGTCTGCACGTGTCTTTCTTTCCCCCTGTCTTCCCTTCCTCTCTCCATTTCTCTCTGTCCTATCTAACAACAACGACATCAATAATAACTACAACAATAAAAAAGCATCAATGGCAACAAAAGGGAATAAATAAATGAATATTAAAAAAAAACAACTAAAACTCAGGTCTTAAAATTTCCATCCTAGTGGTCTCTTCACTATACCACATTTACTCCAAATATACAGTAAGAAAAAGATTAAGATCCTGATTTATTACTAATAAAAGCTCTTCTAAACTGTTTACTCCATTAATGCAAATCAAATCACTCACTGAGATTATATATATATATATATATATGCATATATATATGTATGTATATGACCCAAAAATAAAAGCTGTAATGATTACTAGTATATTTTCAGATTAACTAAAGGCATTTTTCATAATTGAAGAGGATATGTAAGAAAAAGATTAAGATTCTGATTTATCACTAATAAAAGCTCTTCTAAACTGTTTACTACATTAATGCAAATCAAATCACTCATTGATATATATATATATATATATATATCCCAAAAATAAAAGCTGTAATGATTACTAGTATATTTTCAGATTAACTAAAGGCATTTTTCATAATTAAAGAGGATATCAAATTGATAGTTATGTCTATTATGTCTATTTTTAGTTGTCCATGTCACCTGTCAAATTCTCAACCTCTATGCTGTATTTTCACTCTTATTTATCCCCATAGATAAAAATAAAGATCAGTGTATTATAGACAGTTAAACTTAATACTGAATTGCCACAAAAATTGAAAGGAAATATCATGCAGTATTTACCTTAAATGTACCATTCAGATTTTTCATGTAAGAAACCAAAAATATATCCACTGGTAGAAGTGCTGATGTGATAAGTGCAACAGCCAGAGAAAAAATTGCTGTTATGGTGGAGACAACTTCACTTTCCCGCTGACTTTGGTATTTACGAACATATATCCAGCAGAATGCCAAAATAGCCTGAAGGAAAAAAGAAAGAAAGAAAGAAAAAAAGAAAGGTTTTGTTATTGCCCTATGGAGCTTCTAAAATCAGTTTTCAGTATGTTTCAAGGTTCTTACTGAGAAACTTTATGTCAAGTAAAAGATTCTCTCAGACATATAAAAAATGTCCACTACCTCTTACAAATTTGTTCAAGATTTGTCCCTTTCAAAACACTTAGAATAAATGCAATGAAACAACAATAAAATTAAGTAAGTTCCCAGGTAAGGCTGCCAGTGGTCTTAAAACTAAATGTTGAGAACTTCTGCTATACTCAGAGGGAATTGTAGACAAATAAAGGTAGTGCTCACTGAGTGACTAGGTTCCATTCCTAAAACCTGACTGATATATAAACATGCCAATTAACAAGGAGCTACTCCCTACTGGTATTTCAGGTATAATGTGCTGTATTGACAATGAATTTGTTGAGCAACTTTACATAGTTTTCATAACTTTTAACATTTTACCATGTTTCAAATATTTATACAATAGTATGTTGTATATGGTACTGTAAGAAAAAACAGAGAAATAGTTTGTACTATTGGGTAACACAATAATGTACAAATAATAAATATAGAGATAAGACTTCCCTGAGCAGACAACCTCACCAATGTATCCTGGAACTTCATCTCTCCAGAGCTCTACCCTACTAAGGAAAGAAAGAAACAGGCTGGGAATATGGATCAACCTGCTAATGTCCATATCCAGTGGAGAAGCACTTATAGATGCTAGAACTCCTACTCTGCACCCCAAAAAGAATTTTGGTCCATATTCTGAGTCGGGGGAGAAGTGATAAGAGGAACATGACCAGAGAGCTCTGAACTCCAATCCCATCATGACCCGGAGAGAGAAGAGGAAAAAAAGGAAACACATTCAGAAGTAGTAATAGGTGAAGGTGTGACTTGGAAATAAAGAGAAGATGGGACCATGGGAAAAATGGGCAACTATATATAATATAAATACAGACAGAGAGTTACAGAAATACTAGTCAATCCATGTCTATGACCTTGGGAGAACCACTGTAGTTTCCAATGGAGGGAGTAGGGATACAAAACTCTGATGGTGGGAATGGTGCAGAATTATCCTTGCTATCTTTTTTTTTAAATATATATATACATATATATATGTACACATATATTATAGACAAAAATGGTAATATAATGTACACTGACCAACTAAGAGAACAAGATTGAAACAGTGAAGTATTACAAGATGAGAGGCTTGAAGCTGAGTCACTGTGCTACAGTTTTCTCTGAACAAAGTTCTCTTTCACCACCATAATCAAATCTTCTGAACACTGGTACTAACTCTAATAAACAAGTAGAGTACTAAATGAAGACTTGCTACTATACTAAATTAGTATTCGCATTATACTAAATTAGATTCGCATCTTGGTTGTGTCAATTTTCTTTCTTTTTAAGGCAACTTTACACCCTTTCTTTTTCTGAGTAAAATTGACATGGACTCTCCCAAGGTTCAGAAAAGGAAACTTTGTTTCTGATTTGAAACTAGAAACTCTGTTTCTGGTTTGAAAGTTGTGACAACCCTTTGAAGGAATAAGTAATACAGTTATATTTGGCTTTGGATAGAAAGCCAAGAAAGAGCTTTACTGTTGAGGACCCAGACCCTGAGCCTGGCAGGACTGGTCACTGTATGTTCCTCTACTGGATATGACCATCCCTCTCCTTCATAAAAACATTTGGTAAATCCAGAAAGTTGCTAAATATGTAACTGTTAAATATGTAGCTAAATATGCAAATATGTATTTTTTAAAGTTATCTTTATTTATTGGATAGAGAAAGCCAGAAATAGAGAGGGAAGGGGACAGAGGGAGGAGAGACAGAGAGACACCTGCCACACTGCTTCACCACACACAAAGCCTTCCCTCTGCAGGTGGAGACAAGGAACTTGAACCTGGGTTCTTGTGCATTATAACATATACTTACACTCAACCAGGTGTGCCACCACCTGGCCCCTGAAAGCTACTAAATATGAATACACTATTATTTTGCCCTGACTACTGCATAAATCAGACACACACAGCACCCACTTCACTTCTTGAAGCTTACCACAAGGTTTCCCAACTCAAATTATATTTTAAGTCAATAAACCCTTTCTTTTCTATATAGATGTTCCTATGAATTCTCTGAAGATAAACTATGTGTCGGAAAAACAATTTTTAAATACAGAAAGTC